>NC_065920.1:38249809-38273965 GCF_024586455.1 Bactrocera neohumeralis | reverse complement strand
CCCAAAGCTAGGCTGTTTTTAAAATCATTTGCAGATGTGGCCGGGCCAATTATCATTGTTATGAGGATAAAGGAGATTCCGCAAAGCCTAAGGGCATATGGGTGCAGGTTTACTGACAAACGTGGCGCTGGAAGTGCTATT
Source organism: Bactrocera neohumeralis (assembly GCF_024586455.1). NCBI lineage: Eukaryota > Metazoa > Arthropoda > Insecta > Diptera > Tephritidae > Bactrocera > Bactrocera neohumeralis. The sequence continues at coordinate 38,273,824 of NC_065920.1, read as the reverse complement.
AAGCAATCCGGGTTTCCCCGGCATCATGACAGAGATGAACTCTATTAAGATCGTAGATTGCTGCAAAATGAATTTCGTGAATGTAATCCAAAATCAATTGTCGTTTCGAAAACTATAGATTCTCCTCACAAACTGACATTACAAGCTCATGTGACCTAACGTGAGATTGAGACAACTATAGGCATTAGTGAGACCAGCATACATCCAATATTGTGAACATTTGATTGTAAAATTTGTTTGCCTTGGTTTCCAACACAATTTGCCATCCGCTCAAAAAAGTGTCGTGTCAATTGGTCTAGGGGAATGAAAAAAAAATACGAAAGCGGTGCATCAAAACACGTCTACAATATCGTGAATCAAGGACTTACGTACGAACCTAAAAGTACAATAAACAGCAGTCAAGCAAAACAAAATTTGAAAAACCCGAGTCGTAACCATCCCCCTAGGAAATTCTGTCTGCCAGTTGTTTTTCCAAAATTCGGGAAACCAACCGCCAAATACGGATCACTCTCCTAAGATTCGGCTTATCCTGAATATATTCCAGAATTTACTAATATTCGTAAGTCTACGACATAGCACGAGACCTTAGCAGCAAAGTCACTTCCAGGTTTTACACTAACTGCGTTTCCTCAGAATGAGGTCACTAACATCATCAAAACTATAACATCTGAAACAGCCAGAGAAATTTCTGTGAAATGGCGATCGGAAAAGTCTCCGCGGAAAAATGAAAAAGCGGTCCGACAGCCATAGCACATCCTGTCAAACTGTGACATATTCATTATTCACAGTAATCTACGTTTTCAATATAATATATGTAAGTAAATAGCAATTAAAGGTGCACATCATCATCATCTTCCACCTCAGCATCTTGATTGCGACAAACCAAGGGTTTCTTACTACTCACCATGAAGGCAGCATTATTGCCATGGTTTACGTGATATTGATTTTTCCGGTGGACTTCCTAGTAAATCTATGTGTAAATTCCTCCTGAACATTCGTAGACAACCCCGCGATACAAGTAGAAGGTAAAGGCGCCCCCTTTTATTGAATGTTCTACAACATTTTGATTGAGACGTCTTAGCATTTTCGATTCGATTTCGAGTCTATATCCTATAACTTATCACGACTGGAACACTTCAGACTCGAAGCACCTTACAGGCTCCGATATTCGTTAACCAATTCGCTGTATTACTGTATATTTTGTAATTTAACTTTCACATGAAAACACATTCGTCGAAATATTTTTTTTAAGGTATATTAAAATTATGAACAAAGTCTTACTATTTCGCTCATAGTAGTACTGTGAATAACTACAACATTTTTGAGCACCATCACAGGGCAGAAGCAAGAAATAGTTTACTCGATGTGTTTTTGTTGGCGAGTGTTTGGAAAGTTTAAATTTTCTGAAGGAAGCTGCTAGTTTTCTCAAGGTGTGGAATTCATCGACAAACTCCACTTATTCTTGAAAAATGAAACTTCAAATGCGCTAAGGGGAAGTCGCCCAATACAAAACATCAAAAACAAAACAAACCAAAGCATGGGATATTTGGCTCCAACGTTTGGGCCTACGATGAAATCCGCTTAGTAAGAGCTATTTTTAAGAGCAAATGTAAGGTCTAACGAGACATTACCAAAAAAGTAGTATTTTTGTGACGTAGCAAGACATAGGAATCTTTCTACGATAGGTATTTTTGCGCTAGTCGTTTCTTGAATTTCAAGTAGCCTTTGTGGAGTAATATGGGTGATTGCGCCGGTAAATGTGGAAATACGCTAGAGTAAACAGCTTTCTGCGTAAAACTTGTTCTGTCATTTTTGCTGTTACTTGCATTCTAAATATTTTATGCGGCACATTTTAATTGTTTAATGCCTATGCCAAAGATTCGATGATATTACTACCAAGATTTTCTCTAGTTGAAAAACAATATAAGTGAATTAAATTCCAAATATTAAAACCACCGGCGAGATATTTGTACATAACTTTTAACATCTTAGTCCTACTTGCCAGGATCAAGTTTCGCATACATTATTTCAAAGTATAATTTGGAAGCCTTATAACCATTTTGGAATATTTTGTAAATATTGTTCATTACTTAGTATAATGTTTTGAATAATATTATTGTGCCTCAATGGTTCTCGATTTTATATATATACTTTTTTTTTCTAAATTATATTACAAAGGTTGATTTAAAATTGTTTTACAATATACGGATGAAAATGAGCTTCATTTGCAATCATACAGGTGGAGAGGAAAAGCAATAAATATGCAATAAACTTATAATTCGAAAATATTCTTGAAAAGTTATGTATCTTTTATTTTCCTTCTAGATGTTAATGCAAACCAGTATAAATTTTATTTCCACTTATCTGAGAACTTTTTTACTTAAGTTAAAAATAAAATCGGACTTACCTTTAAATATAGAGCAATTTTAAAAACCCCCAGACCTCGATTGTTAGCATTTGTCCCAGCGCTAATTCCATAAAAAACATTGGTATCCCAGCCAATATTAGAGTCAAAAATACGGTATAAGAAAGAAGCCCCTCCCCCATTTTTGTAGCATAGATATGGAAACCGCCAAACATTTCCCAGCCCGATAGCAAGACCCACAACCGATAATATGAAGGCTAGCTTTGATGACCAGGAACCACGTTCCGGTAAATTATGGTTTTCGCATCTAATTTAGAAAGATTTAGTGAAATTACTATTGTAAATTCTATAACATTAAATTTCAAAAAATCAATCCAGACAAGTAAGGAGGGCTATATTCGGGTGCAACCGAGCATTTTATCTTTCTGCAATAACCGAAAGCCAGGAAATACCTTAAAATGTAAAACGTCAACCAGAGGTTTGGAATCTAAACAATTTTATATACACATACATATACTCTATTCGGATTAGTTAGATGTACCTCGAATACAATCATAAATTCAGCCGGATGTTCGAAAATCCTGATATTAGTTATAATTATGTGGGTGGTGTTTTCATTGAGATAAATAAAAAAAATATATATATATATATATATATGTGGGCTCAAGGAAGTATTCAACCGACTTAATCCATTTTTGATGCACAGAATAACTCTTATAATTATTATTGGAAGATGGAGTGATGTGTAGAAGTTCAAGTGGGGAAAGTTCTCTGATCGTCATTCACTTCGGAGTGGCCAGAACCGATTCTTTTACATATGGCTCAAGCAGCTCAAGACTTCCGGTCTTTGCCCAAGTACTCTGTGTAGCCTAAGAAACACCCGTTTGAGGCGAGCTAAAGGCGAAATATCCCCTACACAGGGTTGTGCACTGGGTTTGGGACCCGCCAGTGAATAGATATAACCAGCCTCGGATGAGAGACTCCCCTTTTGATGACGACCATGGCAAATGAAATAAGAACTACGATTTGAGGGCATGCACCTGGAACGTCCGCTCCTTAATTTTTTTAATTTTGTAAAATTCGACAAACACTACTGAGGTCGACTGGCATAAACAGCTTATTTGTATTTGTTTTATTTGTCTTCCATATAAACGGGAGATGAGAGGTGAAAATGAAGAATTCCCGATACTTTCTTGACTGGGTGTACATGTGGGGTTTGTACCCGCACGCTTATATGTTAACTTCCTTTTAAAATGAAACTCGGATACTACGGTTTAATATTATTTTAGAACAGTTTAAAACGTAAAACTTTTATTAGTTAATGAAAATAATCCGTCATCTTCATTATAAAAATTGAACCATGGTTTTATAAATTCTGCACAAGTGTCGTTTGACTTGGCCCTTCAGCTACGCCAACTTTTTTAATTTCATAGGTATTATTAGCTTTGACTTCAGTAATTTGGTATGAACCTAAATACTTTGACTTGAGGAAAGTTCTTTGATCGCCATTCACTTGGGAGTGACCAGAAACGATTCTTTTACATATAGCTCAAGCAGCTCACGACTTCCGGTCTTTGACCAAGTATCCTCTGGGTAGCCTAAGAACATCCGTTCGAAGGTGAGCTAAAGTGAGAAGGCGAAACATCCCCTGCATAGGGTTGTGCGCTGGGTTTGGGACCCGCCACGTAAAAAGCCTATCCCAATGAAAAGCGACAAACAGCCTCGGATGAGAAACCACTCTTTTGATGACGACCATGGCAAACGAAATAAGGATAACGATATCAGGGCATGCACCTGGAATGTCCGGTCCCTTAATTGGGAAGGTGCCGCTGCCCAGCTGGTTGATGTCCTCGTGAAAATAAAGGCTGACATCACCGCCGTCCAAGAAATGCGATGGACGGGACAAGGACAGAGACGAGTAGGTCCTTGTGACATTTACTACAGTGGCCATATAAAGGAGCGCAAGTTTGGTGTGGGGATTCGTGGTGGGAGAGACTCCGTCGCCGAGTACTATCATTCACTCCGGTGAATGAACGTCTAGCCACAATCCGCATCAAAGCGAGGTTCTTCAACATATCGCTGGTCTGCGCCCACGCTCCGACGGATGAGAAGGACGATGTGACCAAAGATGCCTTTTATGAGTGCTTGGAACGCACTTATGAGAGATGCCCCCGCCACGATGTCAAAATCGTGCTTGGCGACTTTAACGCCAGGGTGGGCAAAGAAGGTATCTTTGGCACTACGGTCGGTAAATTCAGCCTCCACGAGGAAACATCCCCAAATGGGTTGAGGCTGATCGACTTCGCCGGGGCCCGAAATATGGTTATCTGTAGTACTAGATTCCAGCACAAAAAATTCATCAAGCTACCTGGCTGTCTCCGGATCGAAAAACTACCAACCAGATCGATCATGTTGTGATAGACGGAAGACACGTCTCCAGTGTTTTAGATGTGCGTGCGCTCCGAGGTCCTAACATCGACTCGGACCACTATCTTGTTGCAGCCAAGATTCGCACCCGCCTCTGTGCAGCAAAAAACGCACGCCAACAAACACAAGGAAGGTTCGACGTCGAAAAGCTGCAATCACAACAGACTGCCAAACGTTTTTCTACTCGGCTTGCACTCCTGCTCTCTGAGAGCACCATCAACAACTCGGTATAAGGGAACTGTGGGACGGCATTTCAAACTCCTTACGTACAGCTGCATCCGAAACCCTTGGTTTTCGGAAAGTGCAAAAGAACAACTGGTACGACGAGGAGTGCCGCGCCGCAGCGGAGAGAAAACAGGCTGCCTACCTCGCAACGTTACGATCGACCACAACACGTGCGGGATGGGATAGATACCGAGAATTGAAGAGGGAAGCGAGACGCATCTGCAGACAGAAAAAGAAAGAGGCCGAAATGCGTGAGTATGAAGAGCTTGATAAGCTGGCCGACAGGGGTAATGCTCGAAAATTCTACGAAAAAATGCGGCGGCTTACAGAAGGTTTCAAGACCGGAGCATACTCTTGTAGAACCCCAAAGGTGATCTAGTGACCGATGCCCAGAGCATACTTAAATTATGGAGGGAACACTTCTCCAGCCTGCTGAATGGCAGAGAATGCACAACGCCAGGAGAAGGCGAACCCGATTCCCCAATCGATGACGATGGAGCAGACGTCCCATTGCCCGACCATGAAGAAGTTCGAATAGCAATTACCCGCCTGAAGAACAACAAAGCGGCGGGGGCCGATGGATTACCGGCCGAGCTATTCAAACACGGCGGCGAAGAACTGATAAGGAGCATGCATCAGCTTCTTTGTAAAATATGGTCGGACGAAAGCATGCCCAACGATTGGAATTTAAGTGTGCTATGCCCAATCCATAAAAAAGGAGACCCCACAATCTGCGCCAACTACCGTGGGATTAGCCTCTGAACATCGCATATAAGGTTCTATCGAGCGTATTGTGTGAAAGATTAAAGCCCACCGTCAACAAACTGATTGGACCTTATCAGTGTGGCTTTAGACCTGGAAAATCAACAACCGACCAGATATTCACCATGCGCCAAATCTTGGAAAAGACCCGTGAAAGGAGAATCGACACACACCACCTCTTCGTCGATTTCAAAGCTGCTTTCGACAGCACAAAAACTGCCTTTATGCCGCGATGTCTGAATTTGGTATCCCCGCAAAACTAATACGGCTGTGTAAACTGACGTTGAGCAACACGAAGAGCTCCGTCAGAATCGGGGAGGACCTCTCCGAGCCGTTCGATACCAAACGAGGTTTCAGACAAGGCGATTCCCTATCGTGTGACTTTTTCAACCTGCTTCTGGAGAAAATAGTTCGAGCTGCAGAACTTAGTAGAGAAGGTACCATCTTTTATAAGAGTGTACAGCTGCTGGCGTATGCTGATGATATTGATATCATCGGCCTTAACACCCGCGCCGTTAGTTCTGCTTTCTCCAGACTAGACAAGGAAGCAAAACAAATGGGTCTGGCAGTGAACGAGGGCAAGACGAAATATCTCCTGTCATCAAACAAACAGTCGTCGCACTCGCGACTTGGCACTCACGTCACTGTTGACAGTCATAACTTTGAAGTTGTAGATAATTTCGTCTATTTAGGAACCAGTATTAACACCACCAACAATGTCAGCCTGGAAATCCAACGCAGGATTGCTCTTGCCAACAGGTGCTACTTCGGACTGAGTAGGCAATTGAAAAGTAAAGTCCTCTCTCGACGAACAAAAGCCCAACTCTATAAGTCGCTCATAATTCCCGTCCTGCTATATGGTGCAGAGGCTTGGACGATGTCAACAACTGATGAGTCGACGTTGCGAGTTTTCGAGAGAAAAGTTCTGCGAAAGATTTATGGTCCTTTGCGCGTTGGCGACGGCGAATATCGCATTCGATGGAACGATGAGCTGTACGAGATATACGACGACATGGACATAGTTCAGCGAATTAAAAGACAGCGGCTACGCTGGCTAGGTCATGTTGTCCGAATGGACGAAAACACTCCAGCTCTGAAAGTATTCGACGCTGTACCCGCCGGGGAAGCAGAGGAAGAGGAAGACCTCCACTCCGTTGGAAGGACCAAGTGGAGAAGGACCTGGCTACGCTTGGAATATCCAATTGGCGCCACGTAGCGAAAAGGAGAAACGACTGGCGCGCTGTTGTTAACTCGGCTATAATCGCGTAAGCGGTGTCTATGCCAATTAAGAAGAAGAAGAAGAATTCAAACGGTGTCATGTGAATACTTCTGTTGTATGTGGAATTTCTGTTTGTGAAGTTGCTGTACAACTTCTTGGATCATTCTGGCTCAGTTTCGTTAAAATATTAATAGCAATCGTATTCAGTCGCTCTATTTGACCATTGGCACGAGGCAAGCCAGTCTTTATTTTAACATGATTAATGTTCTCGTCCTCACAATAACACCGAAAGTCGTCAAACGTGAAATCTGATCCACGGTCTGTAACAATTTGTTTTGGATTTCCGAATGTTGTACTTTGTATTCTCAGACGGCTGATAGATCCATTGAAGAGAGGTCGTCTTTGTTGGGTATAAACAAACGAATTTTGTGAACGATTCAATCATGGCGAACATGTATATGTTTATAAAGTTTATTGCTTGACTCTAGTGGACCAAGAAAATCTATGTGATACGTGTAAAGAGGACTGTTATGAAGCAGAATCAACTCACCTTACTTTTTACCCAAATTTCTGTTTGACAAAATGCATTTATATTTTTTCTTCAAGCTTTGGAATAAAAAATGTGTAACTATTGAGTGAAGAATACTATCTTTTTCAAAATAGTCATTGTAGCTCTTTATTTTTGTAGAATTTGTTTTATCGTGTTCAATTCTTCGTCGCGTTCTTGTGCATGTCGTGAGTAAACAAGAAACTTATTATAGCTTATCATCATTAGGCTAAGGGCGTCAACGTGCCTCATTCGATTTCCAGATCGATGTTCTACCTGACAATCGTATTCTTGGAGAAAAAGGATCCATCGCGCTATTCTAGTACCTATTCAAATATATTTTTTTCAAGTGTTTTTGTTAAAGCGTTACAATCAGTTATTAGTTATTAGTAAATACACTCGAAAATTTTTCAGCGCTTCTATTACAGCCAATATCTTTAATTCGTAACTGGAATATTTACATTCAGCATCAGAACTATTTTTGCTCATGTATATATAGGATGTAATTGGTTGTCGTCTGAGAGTTTTTGTACTAATAAGTCACAATATCAGCGAAAGTGTCTGTATCGTTTTTTGCTCAGAATTTTCTTCAGTATGTTGCAGTTATTTCGTCGTCATTAATTTTATATTTCTTACCTTGCTTAGTCAGATTAGATAATAATTTAGAAATAAACGCAAATAAAGATACAAACTTTCAAAAGTATCCGGCTACACCCAGAAAGATTTGTAATTATTTTAAATTTTTTCGGCAATGGGTACTTAATAAAGCTTTGATTTTACTTAGACATGGTGAATTTTTTGATTTTCAATCACGTGACCCAGTTCGCTTTTTAAAAATTAACATTTTTTCCAATTATTTACAAGTCCATATTATTTACATTGATTCAACACTTCTCCTAAATTACGCACAGCATAATTTGTATTCATTGCTGGTACAATTATGTCATCAATGTAGGGAAGTGATACTCCTCTATGCATCAAATCACGGTAAATTGCATTTACATGCCTTTGGAAAACACCGAAGAGAGTTCGACAAGCCAAATGGAACTTTTAAAAACTGTCCGCCATGTAACGAATGACGTGTAGTTAGCTAGATACAGACACAGGCACATGAAAATCCATAGTTTAAGTCAATTGTGCTAAATATATTTGTATTTTGCCATCGGTCTAGCACAGTCTTTAATCAAAGGTAATGGAAATCAATCTTTTACAAACACTTTGTTCAATTGTCTATAATCAACACACAATCTTGGACCACTGTCTCTTTTTTCACTAAAACCACAGCACTACTAAAATCAGAATTTTCAATCATGCCGTCTTTGAGCCACTGATCTAGTCTACGTGGTCTAAGCGATAGTGGTGTTTCATCACTTAAAACAGTATTAATTTGCACATTTGTTGATTCACACACCAGTTTACGCACTTTTTCTTTCGCTTCCCCACTATTTGTTTCATCGATATCAAATTTATCTACTAATGAGTCCACTTTCATCATAGCAAAAACGTCTTCAACTTTTTCGCAAGGAATTTTCTGAATATAAAAGTCCCATCTCGATTTATTTGTACTATATATATCTGCTTGTAAGCAAAAATCTTCCCCGATCACCACGTCAATGTCAATTAACTTTGAAGGTACTACCAAAAAATTTTTAACAAAAAACTTGATTGTCTATTCTTGTGTTAATACTAAATTTCAATTGGTTTTATATTATTACAAGGCTTACGTTCACAAAAAAACCTATTAGACAAATGTTTGTTTCTTTTAACAGAGGTTCGCGTAGCGACTTAAGATATTAATGATAAACATTTCCTTTTTGATTTAACTTTGCACTCTGAGCTTTTGTGCCCTTTTTACCACAATTATAACAAATTATATTTTTACTGTCATACTTAGCTAATTTATTTTCGAATAAATTCACTTCTATACTTTCTTTGTTATTTTTCCGAATAAATTCATACACTTTTAGTTTTTCTTTAAAGTGTTTCAAATCTAATGCATATCTTTGAAATAAATAGTTAGCCAAACCTCGTAGATATATTTTTGCAAAAATTAATTTTGAAATTCGTCCTACCCCCATTAAAATAGAAGTTTCTTCGAATTCGCTTAACCACACTCCGACATCGTAATGAGATGCTACTTGCGACAGCGTCGGCAAAACTGCGCATAACATCACCATGGTCACCGTCGTCGTTGTCTTCGGAATCTTCGTCAACACATTCGTCGTCGTCGTTGCTTGCTATTGCGCTTAGCAACGTTGCGCTTTGCAAATTTCAGTTTCAAACCGCGGAACCTCTCAAACTGTTTTCTATGCAGATAAATTTCTCTGTATAGCGATAGTTAATGACCTTATCACAAAGCACGTAAACGAATTTTCCACTAAACGTCATCAATAACAACCAAAATGCATTCTCAACATAAGCTACAAACATCTGGCAATGGAATAATCACCTGTGATAACCACTGCGTCGCATTTCAACAATAACAAAACAAGTGATAACATACACCGAATTTCAACAAAGAAATGGGAAGCAGATAATAACTAATTCATCTCATTAACAACAAACAAGTTGAATCCAGATAACAACAGTCACATCTCACTAGTATAAATAGCAGTAAGATCTCATATTAAAAACAGTTTTTAAAAATATCAATAATGGCACGCATTTCGGCGTACCAATAAAAATATAATATATTTTAAACTCATATCCTGAAAACGATATTAACTCGCTCGTCGTTTTCAAATCTAGTAAATTCCCGTAAGCGTATTCTGTTCAGTCAATCTCCTTCTGTTTCGAAAATGAATTTTTGTAGAGCCATTATGCATTCTTTTCGGCATGTTCTCAGCTTTTGACGAACAAATTCGAATTTCTACAAACTCGCCATGGCTGTATAATTTCATTGCGTCACTTTATTTGGATTTAAATTTTTCAGCTTTATGTTTATATTTTTTTAACATTTTCACTTCGTAATGATGGGAAATTTATCATTTTTCTTTGGTTGAGCCCCAAAATATGTAGGTTTGTATAAACACGCTTTATGTATATAGCTTCCTTTTTAAAAATGAAACTCAGATGGTATTGTTTAATTATATTTTAGAACAGTTTAAAACGTTCAAATATTGTTAGTTAATGGAAATTGTTTTCTATAAAAAGTAAAACGATTAAATAATTAAATTAACAGTTTGGAAAAATACTTCGCTTTATGTCGTCACAGGCATACGGCTAAGCGTTCTGTCGTCAAGTCGTCGTCTATCTTTTGGATTTTCAGCTCGGTCTGTTGTTCGAAACTTCTTTCCCAGCCAAAAAAGTTTCCGTGCTGTTCAACCCCACATGTACATACCCATCTATATTGATTAGGTTTACAGCGCTATTCTGATGCCTTCACAAAAATCACCACCCTCACTAGGGTGGGTCTATTCCGGACTTTTTTCGATTCGGGATTTCTAATAGTGCGGAAAAGTTGCCTTAGTACTTCCTGATTCCAATGCAACTTTTTGTTTTGAGATCGGCCCAACTCCGGCCTTGAAATTTCGGAAATTCGCTAAAATCGTGAGTGTCTACCTAGCGCCTGAAAATACGCATCTCATGGCAAAATGTACATCAAGCAAAGTAATTTGTCGCGTCATTTGCTACCAGGAAATGGTGTATGTGGTCATGGCCGTAGGACGAACCGTTCCCGAGAAACGAGCGAAAAAGGCGTCGCGCGGCAGCGCAAGGGAGTGAAAAGTATTGTTGGCTCTCCAGCTAACCTCTATTGGTCACCAGAACCCACGCGTGGAGGTGGCAGCTCATCGGGTTCCTCCCAAGCCAGCCCGGCAAGCCAATAACCATATGTCAGGCTTGTTTTAGTCTGAATCTGTGTCAAATTTATTGTTAAAATCAGATTTTGTGCTAAACTTTGGCATGTTGCCTAGATTTCAGTGTAGAGCGTATAAAACGATCACGAGATTGGGGGCTAATAACTTTTAAGAAGATGCTTTCTGTCTGTTTGACGGTTCTCTCATTCTGCCACGGTGTGAGGAGGAATTCACCTAAATTTCCATACCTCTGCAGTGTCTCCCGACAACCCTTTTATGAGTTGTTTATTAGAAACTGAACAAAGAACTGGTGGAACAGCCAAAGGTCTTCCAGTTAATCACATCGTAATAATTATTAGCTTTGAAATTTTGGAAGAGCAAGAATGGATGAATCGACAACCTTGCAGAGTTTAGCAGATAAGTATCTCGACCTTTGAATTGCAGCATAGAGATGGCGCGACCCATCTTTGATTGAACTGTTGAATCTTATTGAGAACCACAAAGGTGAGTAAACTGTAAGTATGTGCCGGCCAAAATCTTAAATTTCCGTTGTTGGTTTTGTCAGTAGAGAAAATAATCACAGAATTCTATTTGCACAGGTGAGCCAGCTTTGCACATGTTACCTGGATGCATCGACGCTAAATCTGAGAACATTGCCGGTGAAGATAACAGCGATAATTTATAGAGATAATCTTTGATCTGTACTAAGTTGGGTCGGATTAATAACCTCAGAAGGTAATTGGCAGGATGGAAAACTTTCCAAATTTGACAACAAACTTCTCACAATCAGGGAGCAGTTTACCTATGTCAGAGAATGTATTTGGACTCTTTGAGACACCATCTGTGTGTTCGAAAAGAGCACAAAAAGAGGAGTTCGTTGAAATGTAGAAGACAAACACTGTAATGGCCTACTTATTCTTTCATCTAGTTTCAGGAATGATTCCACCTTTTCCAACCTGTGTTCGTGTTGGTGCCATCAGCACCGACAACTTCTAGATGTTCCACATCAACTGGGTGTTTTGTAACTGTTGCCTTATAACGTCATCTCATCTCAACTGACCCGGAAGGAAGGTGACGTGGCCATGTAACAGCCACATTCAGTATAAGAAAATATGTTCCTCTTTGACAGAGTCGCGGTAGTACTTTTCACCTTTGCTGACTTGTGTAAGTGTATTGTCTTTCCGGCCGTCAAATACAGCCCATATACAGAAGTCAATACTTTCGGTGTTTTGGAGCTTAACTCAACACGCAGCCGACTAATCTTGCATTTGTCAGTAACAAAGCTAGTCTCTGAACGGTCACGTGTTCTAGTTGATGACTTTTCTGGTAAGTGTTGATGTTGAATGACGTTTTGAATGCTTTTCTTTACGTTCATTTTTCTTTGCAATCTTTTTTGTTTCAGGTAGATCAACACTTCCAATGCGACCAATTCTTCGGGTTCTCTGGTCCAAGAGAAATGGTTGTTCATTGATAGGAACTTTCCTTTCCTTTGGACAAGTGCAAGAAGAAAAAATAAATTCATTTGCAAGCAGCGATGTCAAAATAATTTTCCAGGAGAAGAGACAAAAGTCGTCTCTTTAGAAGCTCAAACTGTGGGTTCCTTAAAAACATTTGTTTAGGTCAGAAATTTCGTATGGTATGTGGTGAGCATTTGTACAACTCTGGTGTGTGAAACTATCAGAATAGGTGACTTTTGAAAGTATTTTCAACCTCTTTTGCAACTATTTCTGTAACCTCTTTACTCCTAGGTTCATAGTTGTCACCTCAGGTCGCCCTATCTGAAATCTTTTAAACTGATAACACAAAGAACATCCTGGTAAGTAGGTAACTGGGACTAAGAGAATTGTACGGATATATGCAAAAACAGGAAATTTCTGTCGTAATTTAAATTAAGATACAGACATTTTGAGTTCTGTATTCTGTTGAGAGAATATAAGTGATAACCTCCCGGCGAAATCAACGACGAAGAGTGGAAAGGAACTCGATGAAAAAAATATTTATGTGGAGACCAGTCGAACGAGTCCTTTGGCGTGGGTGAATGAATGTGGTGATAGCACTCGACGAAATCAACGTCAAGAAGTGTGGCCGCAAGCCGATTTTCACCTTGCGCTGTGGCGCGCCGCATTTTCGCTCGTATCTTGGGAATGGTTCGTCCTACGGCCATGATCACTTATACCATTTCGGTAGAAAAATGACGTGCCATGGGATGCGTATTTAAGGCGCTAGGCAGACAATTTCACGATTTTAGGCAAATTTCACAAATTTTAAAAGGCCGGAGTTGGGGTAGAAGATGCAATCCGATCTCAAAACAAAAAGTTGCATTGGAATCAGGAAGTACTAAAGCAACTTTTCGCACTATCAGAAATCCCGAATCGAAAAAAGTCCGGAATCGACCCACCTAACCCTCACTATTGTGAGGTTTTGTTATCTGTGAGATTTTCCGCATGCTGACGTGATTTCAAAAGCTCAAATGCTCACAATTTTGTGATGTCTGAAAGCAAACCCCTCAGTGCGAAATTCGGTTGTATTTGTATTGTTAATTTCAATATTTTTAAAGAAATTTGCTATTATTTTATTGAAATAGAATGGAGGAACTGTTCAAAGAGGTTATCTTTTATAAATATGAGTATTTGTTTATTACAATAAATATGTAACGTAAGGTCTTTGAACATTTTACTTCCTTTTAATTATTAATTCGGACAAGATGTTTTTTGTAAATATGTATGTATGTATGTATTTAATACATGTGCAAATCAAAATTTAATATTAATGTTTGAATAATATGCTGTAATGCTGCAGCTGCTCCAAAGTTGTTTTTTCACATTTTGAAATCCTGAAAATAAATGAAATTATTATATATGTATGTATGTACTAAACATAATTCATTTGTGAAATTACTTACTTTTCATGGTTGTCCATTTCTTTATTTTATCTTGTTTGTTTTTGTAAAGCCGCTGGTTCACAACAGAGAGCTTTTCTCCTCATATGGTGAGATTTTTGTAATTTTCTCTTGTGAGGTTTGAGTAAGAATGGCCTCACAAAATAAACCTCACAACATACCTTACAAAATTTTCCTCACAAACCAGTTATGAGGTTTTCTCAGAATATGGCTGTAAACCTCAGAAACAAGTTGTGTGGCTTTCTCAGATTCTGTTAGGTGATACATACATACAACCCTTAAGTGAACAAAACTATTATATGTACTCTGTAGCAACTTGTTGCAAGAGTATAAAAATATCGGCATGGCATAGTATTGAAAAGAGCTCAATTATAATTTGAGATGATTTTGTAATAGCTCACAAATATTGTCCTTGCAATGCGCACACAATAATGCAAACCATAAAACAATTAAAGAGAATAGTGCTGTAAGAAAAAATTAATGCCTTTTGCAAAAATGTATTGAAGATTGCTGAATAAACGAAATAGGCTGTATAGATAGTAGAATGAACTCGTAATACTGTGTTTGAATTTATTAGCGAAAACGAGTATAAGTAATTTACCTGTAAATTTAAATTAATTTTGACAAACCTATGTTAAACTTTGAAAGTAAAAAAGCTGCCAACTTTAGTTTTCATAAAATTGCTATTCCCATTTTCTCAGGAGAGTACACTTGGTAGCAAACTTTTAAAACTTGTTTGAGCAACATGTAGTAGTTTTTCAAAATGTTTCGGACACCTATAAATGTCCCTTCAACCTCAACGAATTTTTATATCTCCTGGAACCTTCTTAATGAAAAATTTACAAATAGAAAGTTACTAGCAAACATTTACTATATCAGATTAATTTTAGATGCGTCGGTGATGACTGACCAATAAGACGACAAGATGATTTTAAGTACAAAAGTGTTGCAAAGTCTCCTTTGCTGTTGGTCGCCTTTACGTGGCGAAGGGGCTTAAGTAAAGTAAAGTGTGCATCCCAAAAGAAACGCACTCTACTCTTACGAACTAAGAGTACACCTCAAAATTCCCACAATGGCGATATGGATGAATAAACCCTAGGTTTCACGCGCATCTCCTAATGTGGAAGTATGAGGATACCCGCACCAACACAACCCTAAGCCAGGGTGTTGAGGCACCCGTGCCGATGGCTGAATGGTCAGCAGGCGGTAAAATATAGCTGATCGTGAACGGTCCCCTCCGATGCTCGTGCGAGGTCGGAGGTATAAATGCCTTCTCTACGCATATCGGCTCTGCGGACAGGACCAACCCTTTCCGGCTTACTCGTGGGACCAACAATGAACGTAACCTATAACACAACAACAACTACAACAATAGGAACCAAATTGTCGACAACAGCGGCGACAAAGGACATGACTTACAGAATCCTATTACGGAATCCGAAGTGGGCGAATTACTCGCCTCCAGCCGGACAAACCAGTCAAAGTATACCGGTAGATACAGCAGCGGAAACAGCAAATCTACGAGAGGAAGCGTCCACCTCCAAAGCTGCCATGAGCAGCAGATAAAGAGACAATATACAACAATGTACGCAAAAATTATCTTATTAGCAATTAGTGAGGAAAAGGATACCAGAGGGCAATGTACTGGGCAGGATAGGGAAGACCAGGCAGCCGGTATTTTTTCCCCAGTTGATGGTTGACAGCTGCAACAACTGTCATCATTCGTCTATATAGTAGACGAATATGAAAGCTTCGAGCTGAAAAGGAAGCAATCAGAACCTCTAGAAGAGAGTGACCAAGAGAGCAATTCACAAAAACGGAATCGATTTTTTTATCACAGAAATACAAGAAATTCTGCACATAAAACCTGAAGGTGATGAAGGTTGAACACAGCAGTACAACAACAAGGCAAGGCATTTTGCACGATGTAGCCAGGGATAGCCTGGAGAGTGGCCATCATAGACGGAAATTTCTCTTCTCCGAGCAAAATACAGGAAAGATACGGGGAATGACCGTGAGATTGTCGAGTATGGTGCTAAGCTCTGTAGTCGACAATCTTGGATAGTTACTTTGTCCTGGACCCCTCTGAGACCTCACAGTTCTCACAGGGCACTTCAAGTGCGGTTTTGACCAGGTCTTCCCATTTGCCTGACGGTAGTGTTGCCAAAATGTTAGTTCGAAGGCCACAACTTGAGGCTTATGTCTGCCAGGGACATACCGAACATCAATTCACAACAATCGGGCATGAATCATCCTTGGCAGTATGAAGCTTCTGCGACAGAACTAAGTAGTATCAGATGAAATTGCTGGGATAGAGCGCTTGCGGGCGCATCATATCAACTAACTTATCATTATTTTCCTAACTCGCTGGCGCTTCGTTTGCTCAGTCTTCCCATTGATGACGGCGAGGGTGAAGATTTGGCTCGCGCAAGTCTATCCACCGATAGAACATTTACAAGCGATCTGGCCATTCGCGAAGCCTTCTTAAAGGGATCCATCCTGGTACTCCATATTCTTTGCTGCTATTGAAGTTGGAAAAAATCGTAACCACAACTTTCAATAAATCCACACCGCTAACTGTTCTGAAAAAGAGAAAGTCTCTCCCTTGGTGGAACAGTGAACTCAAGAATTTGAGAACACAACTAAGGAAAGCTTTCAATGAGAGTTTTAGAACCAAAATCTGGCAGCCATATAAAGTTATTTTGAAAAGATTCAAAAAAGCAGTCGGGAAAGCTTGAAACGACTCATGGTGATCTTTCTGCACATAGATAGAAAGTTGCAGAAAAACCGCAAGGCTGGGCAAATGCTATCCAAAGATCCATACTAATACTGCCTACATTAGGGCGGGAGGGGAAGTGATTGGATCTTCTCGGCAAAAGATTCTCTGGAGGTACTAATTACAACGGACCATAACAGTTTTGCACCATTTAAAGCGGCAGGTCCTGACGGGACTATGCCCATAATGTTGCAAATCTGGTAGAACCAATGGTTCAAAGGCTTAAAAATACTTGTATACAAAAGTAAGCATTCATCGATCGGCCTACCGCAGGGTTCCATCGGCTTAGCTGGCTTTTATACCGCATCCTCCACTCCTGCCGCTCCTCCTCGGGGGTTGTTTATTCGTTTTAACTTATTTTGCAACTAACCTGTTACTACCGGCCGTCCGGCTATCCGCGACCTGCCGACCTTCAAAATACTCCCTTTCGTAAGCATTGTAGTATAAACTTCCGTAATACGGGGTGGGTTTACATTTAATATCCAGTTTTAGGGCTCGTCAACTAAAAGAATTGCCAAGTGGTAAAAGCTTTATACAAGTCGCTCACTTGAAATATGCACGACCGACTAGAGATTACTTAAAAAATTAATATCGATTAAAGAAACAAACGTTTTTCGAAAGTATTTTGTTACCAATATTCAGCAAGACGGTGTTTTATGTGAGGATTTTAGAAGGGTTTTAACCAAATCGTCTATTTGTGTACGTGATAAAAAATCCACTGCCCATGTATTGAAAAAAATAGACACTATGTTCCTTGTGGTGCGAACTCGTACCAGAATATCGATATTTATTCATATTGAATTCTTTAATGCATGGCGAAATGTAACAACTATGAACAACAAATTTCGCAGATTTTTGGTTAATAGGGTGGGTCGATTCCGGACTTTTTTCGATACGGTATTTCTAATAGTGCGGAAAAGTTGCCTTAGTAATTCCTGATTCTAATGCAACTTTTTGTTTTGAGATCGGATTGCATCTTCAACCCTAATTCCGGCATTGAAATTTCGGAAATTCGCCTAAAATCGTGAAAATATCTACCTAGCGCCTGAAATACGCATCTCATGGCAAAATGTATGAAACAAAAGTTATTTGTCACGTCATTTGCTATCGAAATGGGATATGTGATCATGGCCGTAGGACGAACCGTTCCCGAGATACGAGCGAAAAGGCGGCGCGCCACAGCGCAAGGTGAAAATTGTTGCAGCTCTCAGCTAACCTGTATTTGTCACCCAGAACCCACGGCGTGGAGGTGGCTGCTCTTCGGGTTCCTCACAAGCCCAACCCAACCAACCAACCATATGTCAGGCTTGTTTTAGTCTGAATCTGTGTCAAATTTATTGATAAAATCAGATTTTGTACTAAACTTTGGCACTTGTTGCATAGATTTCAGTGTAGAGCGTATAAAACAATCACGAAATTGGGGGCCAATAACTTTAGAAGATGCCTCTGTCACCAGTTTGACGGTTCTCTCGACTGCCACAGTGTGAGAGGGGAATTCACTAAATTTCCATACCTCTGCAGTGTCTCCCGACAGCCCTTTTACGAGTTCTTCGTTAGAAACTGAACAAAGAACTGGTGGAACAGTCAAGGTAATAGTCTTCCATCATATCGTAATAATTATGAGCTTAAAAATTCAGCTTTGGCACTTTATTATATCTAACCCTTCCATTTACAGTGTCAGAAGACGGTCAAGGGCCAACTTTCTGACTTCTATCCGTTCGTCAGTCATCATACTAAGGAGAATATTTTCTGGAAGTGCAAAGAAAGCATTCTGTTGAATGGATGAATCGACAACCTTGCGCAGTTTAGCAGGTAAGTATCTCGACCTTTGAATTGCAGCAAAGAGATGGCGCGAGCCGTCTTTGATTGAACTGTTTAATCTTATTGAGAACCACAAAGGTGAGTCAACTGTAAGTATGTACTTGACCAAAATCTTTATTTCCTTTGTTGGTTTGTCAGTAGAAATGTATAATCTCAGAATTCTATTTGCACAGGTGAGCCAGCGAGATTTGCCCATGTTACCTGGATGCATCGACGCTAAATCTGAGGAAAATTGACCGGAAATAACAGCTTCTGATATTTTATAGAGATAAGCTTGGTCTTTGCTAAGTTGGGTGGATTAATAACCTCAGAAGGTAATTGGCAGGATGGAAAACTTTCAAACTTGACAACAGGCAACTTTTCACAATCAGGGAGCAGTTTATCTATGTCGCCAGAGAATGTATTTGGACTCTTTGAGACACCATCTATGTGTTCGAAAAGAGCACGAAATGCAAGTTCGTTGAAATGTAGAAGACAAACAACCCACTGTAATGGCCTACCTATTCTTTCTTCTAGTTTCCGAATGAATCCACCTTTCCAACCTGTGTTCGTGTTGGTGCGCCATCAGCACCGACAACTTCTAGATGTTCCACATCAACTGAATTGTCTTGTAAATGTTGCCATATAGCTTGCGTCTCATCCTCAGCTGACCCGGAAGGAGAGGTGACGTGGCCAAAGTAATGACAACCAGGTTCCGCTATAAGAGAAATATGTTCCTCTTTGACAGTGTCGCGGTAGTACTTTTCACCTTCGCTGACTTGTGTAAGTGTATTGTCTTTGCGGCCGTCAAAATACAGTCCATATACAGAGTCAATACTTTCGGTGTTTTGGAGCTTAACTCCAACACTTTTTTTGCCCGACTAATCTTGCATATGTCGGTGACAAAGCTAGCCTGATCCTCTGTTATCAAATCTGCTTTTTTGACATCCAGAAAAGCAGATGAAACAATCAAGACCGCTGCTCCATCACTTACTCCAAATCTTTGGGCAGCTAAAGTAGAGTGTTCTAATACTAGTGTGTTTTGTTTGGTTTTAGAGGTTGGAGAAAAAAATTCATCATCAACATCGTTTTTGGAAGAATCCATGTGCGACGCACCTACATTGTTGTCGTCTGTATAAGAGACTGGCTGATCTGAATGGTCACGTGTTCTAGCTGATACTTTTCTGGTAAGTGTTGAAGTTGAATGACGTTTTGAAAGCTTTTCTTTACGTTCATTTTTCTTTGTGATCTTTTTTGTTTCAGGTAGATCAACACTTCCAATGCGACCAATTATTCTGGCTCTCTGGTCCAAGAGAAATGGTTGCTCATTGATAGGAACTTTCCTTTCTTTTGGACAAGTGCAAGAAGAAAAATAAATGCATAAATGCGAGCAATTCTTTTGGTTCTCTGGTCCAAGAGAAATGGTAAAATGGTATAAATTTCTTATGGTATCGTGAGCATTTGTACAACTCTGGTGTGTGAAACTATCGGAATAGATGACTTTTTGAAAGTTGTTTCAACCTTTTTTGCAACAATTTCTGTAACCTCTTTACTCCTAGGTTCATAGTTGTCGCCTCGGAGTCGCCCTATACGAAATCTTTCAAACTGATAACACAAAAGAACATCATGGTAAGTAGGTAACTGGGATTTAGAGAGATTGTACGGATATTTGCCAAACACAGAACATTTCTGTCTAAATTTAAATTTAGATACAGACATTTTGAGTTCTGTGTTCTGTTGAGAGAATTTAAGAACTTAAGATTTAAGTGATAGCACTCGGCGAAATCAACGACAAGAGTGAAGGAAATCGATGAAAAAATATTTATGTGGAAACCAGTCCGATCGTGTCGTATGGCGCAGGGAAATGAATGTAAGTGATAGAACTCGGCGAAATCACCGACAAGAGTGAAGGAACTCGATGAAAAAATATTTGTGTGGAGACCTTTCCGAACGTGTCCTTTGGCGTAGGTAAATGAATGTGAGTGATAGCACTCGGCGAAATCAACGTCAAGAAGTGTGGCCTCAAGCCGATTTTCACCTTGCGCTGTAGCGCGCCGCATTTTCGCTCGTATCTCGGGAACGGTTCGTCCTACGGCCATGATCACATATACCATTTCGGTAGAAAATGACGCGGCAAATAACTTTTGTTTTATTATTTCAGGCGCTAGGTAGACAATTTCACGATTTTAGGCGAATTTCCGAAATTTCAAGGCCAGAGTTGGGGTTGAAGATGCAATCCGATCTCAAAACAAAAAGTTGCATTGGAATCAGGAAGTACTAAGGCAACTTTTCCGCACTATTAGAAATCCCAAATCGAAAAAAGTCCGGAATCGACCCACCCTAGCGTGTAATAGGCTTGACCTCTTGGTGGCTTTTCTGGGAACATTTTTTCTCCACAGGCATAAATGGCCGCTTTGTCCGTTAAATCGGAGGTCCACTTTGCTGCGCTAATGTTTTTGTATTTTTCGCAGACTATTACCACGTCGATTTTCTGCTCAAACTCTTTATGCGTAAGTAGGTCTTGAGCTGCTTCGCAGTGGTTGAGGTTGAGCTGTAGAACTCTCATATTTTGAATCTTTTGCACGCTTCTTGGCAGAGATTACATTTCTTGCTACCTATCTGATGGTTAGACTTCTCCTTTCCTTGTTTTTGACATGCACTGCAAGACGGTGCCTTGTTGCATGTCTTTGCGAAGTGACCTTTTTCCCCACATTCGAGACATCACTGACTCCTATCGTCTGAGTTTTTTCAGGTTCTCGCCAGATGGCCATATTCCAAACATCGGAAGCATAATGCCTCTGATTGAGCCTTTAACAACATTTCCTAGTTCTTCTATTTGCGTGCAAATAGCATTGTAATGTCTTCCTCTCCGGTTATTTCATCCAGATCCCGGATTTCTACTGTTGTTTCATTCGTCAGGACTTTGATTTCGGCTTGGTCTCCCAGCACTTTGTCTATGTCGCTGGTGTAGTCAGCAGTGTTTTCCATTTGCGCGCTCTTAAGTTCCATTAAAATTTCACCTTTGACTGTATTTCTAATCCGGGTTACACTTTAACCCAGTTTCTGCAGAGCATTTTCTTTGTTAACCTCCTTTAAAATATCACTGTATGTCATGTTATGTATATAAATATATCTTTATACATAACACTGTAAAATTTATTTTCAGTTATTGTCTGGGGGTGAGAAATTCCCAAGTCAGGGAGTGATGGTACTAGTTAGTATCAGTAAAACCTCAAAGGGTTTTGGCGTTCGTATGTGTATGTATTTTTTATGACCTTTTATATTGTTTCCTTATCTTGATGTTTTTTCGCTTAGTTGTAACATTGTGGCATTTTTTTTGTTTTTTTTTTTTGTTGTATGTTAAATACCGGTGCAATTTATTTGACCCACCTAGGTCAAATACTTTAGCCGCTAGATCGTTTTCAAAGTAAAAAAAATATAATTTTTCTCAAATTGCTACATTTTCTTGTGAACGCTATTGCCACGCCCCTGGTAGGGATAGAGGAGAGGTTGAGGGCTTTTCTGAAAGCTCCAGGTATAAACTAACTCGCACAATGGTTCTTATTGCCACGGCGCCATTCCCACAACTGTAGTGAAACAAAAAGGGGACATGGTGAAAACCCTTGTTTTTGTGGTAACTACTCACCTCGCAATCTTTGGTATTCGTAATGACTTGTTCGCAACTAACCTGCTACACCTGCGCGGCTACCCGCGACCTGACGACCCCCGTAGCTTAGAGCTCAACTGAAAAGTCTGGCCCCACTGAGAAACCAAGGCCAACGGTCTGAGTTCAAAACTTTGCGCACAGGAGTCACATTGTCGGTATTTGTCGAAGTCGCAGCTTTCCAAACGAAGTCTTCATCAGCGACCTCTCCCGCCCTACAAAAAGACCTGGTGCCACCGAAACACACAACTTAGTGCTCTTACTCTCGCAGATTTTCCGAGTTTCACACAGAATTTAATCGCGCACCAATGTTCTAACGATCGCTGCATTTCCGGCGTGCACCACTCACAGAAACACGTCGCTCGAAAATGTTTGTCCTGCTTCTCAAGCCACTCGTTCGTTAGCTAAAGATACCCTCAACCGAATACTGCGTCGGTGCGCGCGCTCAAGGAAGTACAGCGCCTGGAGGAAGAAAATCAGTCTATTGCTTTCCGGATAAAACCCTGTTTATTCACAATTTTGTTAAAAAATGTATGCTTAAGTCTTTCGCAACATTTTTACACTCTTACAACATGTTGCTACAGAGTATAATAGTTTTGTTCACTTTACGGTTTTAGGTATCACCTAAGACTAAGCGAGATAGATAGAGACCTATGTATGTATATATAAATGATCAAGATGACGAGAAAAGTTGAATTCCGGGTTACTGTCTGTCTGTTCGCCCGTCCGTGCAAGCTGTAGTTTCAGTCAAAATTGAGATATCGTGTTGCAACTTGGTACGCGCAATCATTTGCAAGAAAGTAAGGCCGAGTTCGTACTCGGACTAATGCCACGCCTACAAAATGCCATTAGTATACGAGTAAAGTGCCATAACTAAGCACTTATTTAAAATATAAACTCTAAAATTTTACACAGACTATTGGGAAATAGAGAGGGGCACCTGTGGGGAAAAAAAAAAATTTGGAAAAGTGGCATTGACGTAGCCCCCAAAGAGTTTTTTTATAATAAGTTTTGTATATAAAATTAAAAAAAAGTTTAGGGTTTTTTTTTACTAAAAAAAATGTTTTCTGGGGGTATGCTCTTTTATTGAATTCCACTTAAGAACTAACATTAACAATTAATTACACTTAACTCTAGACCTATGTTTACCGCTGCAACGGGTACGGAGTTTGCTGACACTGCGCTTCCCACAGGTTGGCACTTCGCTGACGCAGCGCTTCCCACAGGTTGCCACTACACGTGTCGCACTCTCAGCGGTTTAGTGGTGTCCAAATTTTATTACTTCTTCATATGGTATTAATGCATCATATGATACTTTTTGAATTATGGGGTGCTAACTAGTCCCCCCCTTTAAATTCAAGCGTCTTCGTTTTGAATCTTTAGGTGTATTGAAAAAATTTGGTTGAGTCCCTATTGCGGGTTGTGACAGTTTATTGGGTTCATCTTCTTTTTGTTTCATCAGAAGATTCTTCCCGAAAATTAAAGGGGGATGATTATTTTAAAAATTTCGATTAGAGTGATGCGGGGTTTTTTA
>NC_065920.1:38189345-38249709 GCF_024586455.1 Bactrocera neohumeralis | reverse complement strand
AAGTGCATATGGGAGCATTTCACTTTATTTATTTTAGTAATACAAAATAATTATTTAAACTAAACAAAATAAAAACCATTTGAACAAAATAAACAAACAAAAAATAGATATTGGTACCTGTAAAACTGTATGTAACTACATATATATTTATCCAAAGCCCACATTGGCAAATATTCAGCAATACCCTTGTTCTTTGTCCCGGTGGGACTTTAAATTTCCAGTGGAAATAGTCATCGTCGCTGGGCTTTAAGCGACCGGGGGGTCGGCAGGTCGCTGATAGCGAAAATAGTTAAAACGAATAAGCAATACCCGAGGAGAGCGGCGGGAGTGGAGGTTGCGGTATAAAAGCCAGCAAGACCGTGGAAACTCCTGCGACAGTGGGCGAACCGACACCGTCCCTTTGAAGTATGTGTCCCCCGCAACATGCAAGGGCATGTTGTGTAATAAAAAAATTCAGGCGCGACGGACCCATAATGGGCGGCTTCCTGGTCAGCGTCTGTTCACCATGTTAGGTGCGGCTGATATTACAACTTGACCGGTACACAGCGCGGCGCACTGGGAGTCCCTGGATATCCTGACAGCGATGTCTCCGCTGGTGGGATGTAAGGGGTGATGTGAGCTTGCTCTGCCGAGGTGTTAGTCCCGTGGTGTATCAGTAAAAAGCCACTTCAGTTCCTGGTCAGAGAGTGTGCATTGGGCGCAGGAGTAGTAGCCTGCGTTGCCTCGGGCGAGCGCCGGTCCGTCCGTGTTTTCCGGGACTGGTAAAGCAAAGGACAGGCCTCAGGGAACTAGAGTAGGAGCATGGTCTCCGAGTGTACACCCGTTCCTGTCTATTTCGGCCCGCCCTCCTACACACGATGCGCTGTAAGAACTTAGCACATGGAGAATTATCTGAGAAAAGAAACCCAAAGTATTAGTAACAGTATACATGACTGCTTGTCGAGCAACGGCACTCAAAGCCCTGGCAATAGGATCGCAGAATCGTCCAGGAGAATGCCGACCTCTAGTGGTCCTTGCGTCGAAGCTGACCCCTTTAGACGCGCATCAAGACTGATGCGATCACCGAAATAGGGGCTCACGGTGGAAAGGCCTGAAAGAGCGAGATCGTCACCACCAGCGCTGCAAGACAGCACCCCGCGAGAGGAACTTACGCAACCAAAAGGAGATATTATGTCTGAGCTGGGAGATATGATCGATAGGCCAACTGAGGCAATGAAGCCGCCTCAACTATCGATCAACAACCAGTTGTGACAAAGCTCCGAAGCAGCCAAACGAAATGTCCTTTTAAGACATGCAGGAGTGGATTAAATACCGAAAAGGCCCCGCGAGGATGAGCAACTAGCACGCAAGACTCCACCAAAGAAAAAAGCAATACAAGAAGAAATGCAAAAGAGGCCCACTGCTAACAAAAGGAATGAATACGACATTCCTGCAAAAGGAAGGAAAGAGGATGAACAAGCAAACGACTGGATTCAGGTGAAGCGCAAAACGCCAAACAGGAAGAAGAAGGCCGTTTATGTCCCACGTCCGAGACCGGACGCTCTGGAAGCATGACGTACAGCGACATACTCAGGGCTGTCAAGAAGGAGACGCCCTCAAAGAACTTGGGGAGGTCGTGTGGCGCATCAGAAAGACGGCAAAAGGCGAGATACTCCTGGAAATGAAAAAGGCGTAAATGACAAACATGGGTACATACGAAAGGGAGATATGTAAGGTGTTAGGTGACCAGGCACAAATAAGAGCCTTAACCCATGAAGTATCTGTAGAGATCCGAGATCTAGATAAGGTAACAACAAAAGAAGACATCATGAATGCCATCCAAACACAATTTAATGAGCTAAGCTCCTTCAGGGAAAGCTCAATTAAAAGTATGAGACAGGCACACGCGGGTACGCAGACGGCGGTGATCAGCATTCCGGCATCGGACCCAAGAAAATTAACTGATGCACGCAAAATCAAATCAGGATGGGTAATATGCAGAATAAGAGAGAAGCCGAATCTTAGGAAGTGTTTCAGATGCCTGGAATATGGGAATCTGGCGCGGGCATGTACCAGCGAGGATAACAGAAGCAAGTGTTGTGCAAAATGTGGTGAAACGGGGCACTTCGCAAAAGAATTAATCAAAAAACCGTCAAGCAAATCAAACGGAAAAAAGGATGCGGATCATGCGGGATGGGAAGTTGGAAATGTCCCCTCTACCAAGCGGTATGTAAAAAGGCGAAATGAGAGTTGTACAAATCAACCTAAATCATTGCGAAGCGGCCCAAGAGTTACTGAAACAGACAATCTACGAGAAGAAGATAGATGTGGCGGTAGTCTGTGAGCAGTATAAAAACATAAGTGCTGGTACCTGGATATCCGATAAAGAAAGCAAAGCTGCCATATGGGCCTGTGGGGAAAACGTATTCCAAGACAAGCCGTTCTTGGGGAAATCATATTATACGCGAGCAAAAATAGGCGGAATCTATTTTTACAGTTGCTCCCTCCGAGTGTACTACAAGGTGTTTATGAACAGATCCTTGATGAATTAGTTCAGGACGCCCTTTTTACTACACCAAATGTGCGTGGGCAATTGAATGGGGTAGTAGCAAGACAAACCGGCGGGGTAAAGCTTTGCTCAAAATGTTCGCCTTACTAGATGCTGTGCTGCTTAACACGGGAGGCAGAAATACCTTCGAGAAGAATGGCCGCGGATCGATTATAGACTTTACGTTCGCCAGAAACTCACTGGCTCGATCTGCACATTGGAAAGTGTGCGACTTCTACACACATAGCGATCATCTTGCCATTATGCTTGAAATCGGCAAGAAGCCGCGAAACCAAGGCAGTCTAAAAAAGCCACGGAAAAAAGGATGGAAGGTGGAAACGCTAGATGAGAACATCTTTGACCTCATGCTGGATGAAAAAATGGGTAGCTCAACCGACTTAGACCGACAAGCTGGTAAGTCACATAAGTAAAGCCTGCGTCGCGTCCATGTGTAGAAAAAGGCAAAACGCACCCCGAAGTTCCGCATACTGGTGGAACGAGGAGATTAGCGCACTAAGAAGCGAATGTCATAGAGCGAGACGCCTCTCCCAAAGAAGCTTGGGTACGCCAGAACAAATGAGACTGCGAGAATATTTTAAAAGAAAGCGGAATGAGTTTAAAAAGGCTATTAAAAGAAGTAAGACCTTAAGCTTCAAAGAACTATGCGAGAAGGTAGATGAAAATCCGTGGGGAGACGCCTATAAAATAGTAAGGGCAAAGGTCAAGGGGGGTAAAAACCAGGCACCAACTTGTGCTACACTGCTAGAGAAAGTGGTGAAAACGCTCTTCACATCGCAAGAGCAGCATACGAGCAGAAGATTACCATCAGTGATCGAAATTTTGCCAATCGACGAGGAGGAGGTAGTAGAAGTGGCGGAAAGATTCGGCAATACAAAGGCGCCAGGACTTGATGGCATCTCAAACAAAGCGCTTAAGATTGCTGCTAAACACAGCAAGAAAGCCCTCTCGGAAATTTTTTTTAGGTGTCTAAACGAAGGCGTTTTCCCAAGAGTATGGAAGAAACAGCGCCTGGTTCTTCTCCAGAAACCAAACAAACCGGCGGGCGAGTCGAGTGCGTTTAGAACACTTTGTATGATCGACACAATGGCCAAAATATTGGAGAAGTTTATATGTAAACGTCTGGAACAACACCTAGAAGGAGAGCTGCCTACAATACGACACCGATGCCAGCCCAAAAAGCTACGTGGTGACAGGTGGAGTACCGCAGGGCTCCGTATTGAGTCAGTTACTTTGGAATGTGCTATACGACGGGGTGCTACGCCTACCGCTGCCCAAAGAGGCACAAATAATTGGCTATGCGGACGACATTGCTGTGACGATAGTTGCGAAAGAGCTCTCTCAAATACAAAACTTCTGTAATGCGACCACAGCAAAAATTAAGGACTGGCTCACTGAAACTAAGTTGCAGCTGGCTGGAGAAAAGACGGAAGCGGTGCTTATCACGAGCAGGAAAAAATTAGCAACGGTCACCTTAAATATCGATGGATACAACATCACAACGCAAAACTCCCTGAGATACCTTGGCGTTATGATTGACACGAGATTAAATTTCAAAGCGCATATTGAAAAAGCCTGAAGCAAGGCAGCTGCTGTTACAGCGGCCCTGTGAAGAATAATGGCTAACACTGGTGGCCCTAGTCAAAGTAGGAGAGCCCTACTAGCTAAAGTAAGTCAGTCAACACCGATATATGCGGCCCCTATATGGGGAAAAGCACTGCGCCAAAAAACAAATGCCAATAAGGCAAAGGCAGTGACCAGGCTATGCGCCATCAGAGTGGCCTGTGCATTCAGAACGGTCTCACATGAAGCGACCAGTATCATATCTGGTCTTATGCCTCCGGACCTAATAGCCTCAGAGTTACGTAGATAGTACCTAAAATCTAAAGCTATGAATAGGCGTCTAACAGCTGACGAGCGAAAAAAGGAGAGACAGGTTAGCCTCGAAGAGTGGCAAAGACAATGGAACGCGGCAGAAAAAGGAATATGGACGCACAGACTCATTGAAAACGTATCAGCTTGGATTGAGAGACAACATGGGGAGATAGACTTTTATCTGACGCAATTTTTGACAGGCCATGGCTGTTTCAGGGAATTTCAGATTCGGCCACGACGATGACATAAAATGTTCATTCTGCAGCAGTGCCAACGAAAACGCCGAGCATATCTTCTTCTTCTGTTCGAGATACAAAGTGGAGAGAACTACCATCGAAGGAATAATAAACCAAAGGATGATGCCTGACAAGATTATAAGCCACATGTTGCAATCAAAGTTGGTATGGGCGAAAATGAAAATGTGGCCCGCAATAGCGATCCATGAACTCACGATAAGAGAACGAGAGCGAAGAAGCTTGAGACCTGAATAACCACGAAAGGAGTTTCTGAAGAGGCATTCTTGCCCAGCTTGGTTCTGCGAAGTAATACCTAACGGTGGTCCCACAGGGCCAAATACAAGCTAACGCAGCCGGAATTAAGGGTCCAGTAAAGTTAGATAATACTAATTGGACGTGATCCCAAAAGAGGTGTATCTTTAGCGGGCAATATGAATCGTGCATGCTGCCTGTCTAAGGAAGTATCTTTTGGAAGATTCCCCCTCCGACACAAAAAAAAACCCTTGTTCTTTGTCAAACAAAAACAAGCAGGACTGCACAAAACGTTACACCAAATTCCTTGCACACATACATTACCACAAACAATTCGTGCATACATACATACAAAGCACATTGATCACTTCAACGAGCTCTCAATTGCACAACAACACGTACCCACATGTCCAATTATTAGGGTGTAATTACATACCTACACAAGACATAAAAAATATAATAAATTAAAAGTGCGGCTTTAGGAAAAATATAACAATAATAAAAAAATAAATAAAATTAAATATATTTTCAAGCTAAAATATAAATAAAAAAAAAACAAACTCTTATTTACTTAAAAGAGTATACAGTTTATTATACTGTATACATAAATCAGTTTACAGCGAGGAATATTTAACTCGTTTTGACAAATATCTTAATATACAAAAAATGATGAAAGTTCATAACAATAAACATACACCTGAAGGAGCCACACACTCAAAACAGGTTGCTAAATTTATTTCAGAAAGTGACAGTTTAACAAGATACTGCACTAGATTTGCCTCTTCACCGGTTCAAGAAGACTCGGAATCGTCATTAGAAATCAAAAATCAAAACCTTAAAAACTTTTGGACTCGCCTCCAAGCCGCTCATGTAGAATCCACATAGTAGAATCTGACGATTGAGATCTACCACCAAATTTTAAATTATCTGCCTACGCCATATACGAAAACTGCTTAGACCAGTACGAAGAAACAAAAGATATGATATCCGATCAACTAAAGCTAATTAAAGCAATCGCACCTACTCCCCACAGTAGAGTAGAGCTGCCACAAATAGACGGTCAAAAGGCAAGTTCAGGCATCCAAATCGAGGTGCCCGCATGAGGCACAGAAACATTCTATGAAGGTTATGAAGAATGAAAAGCACAAAAATTTTATCACCTCCGATACACAACAGAAGGTCAAGCAGGCGAAATAGTCAAACAGTTCGCATTAAATGACGACAACTTCAATTTGGCTTGGGAAGCTCTAAAAGCGAGATATGAAAATGAAAGAATACTGGTCGATAAGCAAGTAACGACACTATTAAACTTGCCTAAAATTAAGAAAGAAGCAAGTGAAGAATTTGTAAGACTACAATCTCACTGTTTTTTGTCGATTCTGTGGACACAAAATATTCCCACAGACAACTGGGACCCAATTCTGGTAAACATTTGCAAACAACAGTGCCCCACGTGGGAACAAATGAATGATTTTCTAACTACCTAGTACGAAATCGCTGAGAGGGTAGGCAAAAAACTAATTAAATCAAAATATGTTCAAAACGACCACAAAAGAAGCTTCAATAGACCCCAAGTTAGTAGCAAAAGCTTTCACAAAACACAATCGTTCACAACGGAACAAAGAAAACATATGTCATGCGAACTATGCATAAGAGGGCGAGAGATAAGCTAAAAACTTGCGAGAAGTTTAAAAAATTTAATGTCAATGAAAGGAACAACTTTTTCAGATCAAAAAGACTCTGTACAAACTGTTTGATCCACTCACACATTCTTAATAATTGCAAAAGCAAATTTAGTTGCTTATATTGTCACAAGAGACACAATTCAATGCTTCATTACAGCAGATATCCTATCTCACTCCAAAGAAGCGCTTACATAAAAATTAGATCATTAGAATCAAATCAATACCTTAATTCACAATTAAGGAAATTTCAGGGAAAATTCCCCGAATGTTGAATAAAATTCTAGAAGGTCAGTATTGTAAGGGCTACTCGAAAGCCACTACTCGATCAAATAAAGACCGGTACGTCGTACGACTACCACTAGAGCCACAATTTTCCAATACTCTACAAATTGGTATAAAAGCAAAGTCAGAGTTACCTCTGACAGTGCATATATTAAAAGGATATACAACTTTTCGGCCATGCAGGATGGCTTTCGCCAATAATGAAAAAAAAAAAAACAATTCTGAACAAATCCTAGAGCAGTGGCAGGCTACTAAACGCCAAATTAGTGCATACGCACTAAAACATAAAATATAACACAGTTGTATCAAAAAGTCGAAAAATCGACTCTTTTCATAAATTTTCAAAAATAAATAAAATATCAAAAGGAAGTTAAGAGATCACCATACTCCCAATGCGATACAGTGACGCACCTACACTTACAAAAGGCAAAGATCGCTCTTATCGCATCTATCCAAGCGCTCCTCATATGTGTGGGTTATAGGAATCAGCTATACAAAGAATCAAATTAATTATGAAGAGTTCACTACTCCACGAATCGAAGCCGTTCTCGCGACCGTTCTCTCGCAAGATCCCTCTAATTTTATAGTCCTAACTCCAGTACTAAGAAGTACCCACCCTGCCTATATCTGAGCCAGGCGTGGAGTTACTATCCTTCATAAGCCGAGAATAAATAAAATGCAAATCATTTCAGAAAAGGCAAAGAATACATAACCGGTTTACCAAATCGATAAAATAAGAAATTGTAAATAACCGCAAATAAAATTAATAAAATCAAACAACGCATACACTTTTTTACTATAATAATAATAGCCGCAACATATAGTTCCTAGCCATACAGAATTAAAAGTAAATAAATACCAAATATTATTTTTAAAACCAAAGGCATTTTCAGGATTTACGGCATATATTCTGCGCCCTCGGCAACTCTATCAGCAGTACGCCGAAATAAATGCAACAGCATATACATACGTAATACTAGGCAATATATACGCCTAGAGGGCCCAGGATGTTTAAATGAGTTAAGCATCCACCCACTCTACCCGAAAAAACTGGCGCACCCTAATAAGACAGCTTAGTTCACCACAGCTGATGACATTACAACACAACACCAATACAACTCACCACACCTGTACACCAACCCAATTCGGACATCAACATTCATATACTATATATTACATTCGCTTAAACACTGCGCCGGGTCGACACCTACGCTTCTCTACCGCGATTATACATTTGGACCTCGATGCGCGGAAACTTGATCGCCAATAAAACCAAATCATCTTCGGCATTGGATTCTCTCCGCCCCGTTTGTTGACATTTAATTCTATTACAACTAAAAATTTTTGATATTAAAATTTTTAAGTTTGTTAATTTATATTGTCAAAATAAAAACAAAATTTATTTTTATAATCTTTTTAAGCAAATGGTAAAAACAGAAGTGACAAATGCTTGTCGAAATTGCAAAATCATCAAAATCCCCTTAACGAAAATCATATTCTGCTCAGCTAGCCGAATGAAAAAGGGTGAACAACGTTCTATATATTGTCCATTATTATTATTATAGAATAAAGCAGTAATATATTATTTATTAACCCAACTCATTGTTAGGCTTAAATTATGTAAGCAATTTCAATAAATAAACATTTAGTTAAAAAACTGTAGGTAGATAACACACATTACTGAAATGCAAGTAGTCTGCTTACATAACGTACAAGTTATGTGTACACTATCATCCCAACCAGACACCACACAACAAAATACTATAAATTGGACAAAATAAAAGATTAAAGAAAAACAAGTAAACATTACAAAAAATATAAGATAACAAGTAGAGATAAAGAACATAATGCAAATGTATACAAACATGTTTTGGTCCTTATGTTTGACTATAATGATAACCCAAACATTATCGGGTAAACCCCACAGTCATGTTTGTTTGCATTCAATAGAAAATAAGATTACATTTTACAAATATTGTATTCATAATGCAAATGCATACAAACATGTTTTGGTCCTTATGTTTGACTATAATGATAACCCAAACATTATCGGGTAAACCCCACAGTCATGTTTGTTTGCATTCAATAGAAAATAAGATTACATTTTACAAATATTGTATTTCATAAGAAAATAAACAAAACAAAGAAATAGATTAAGAAAATTGTAATCACTTTAGTAGTTATATAAGCAGAACATAGCTTGAAACATCGAGAGAATAAAATATAATGTCATAGAAACAACATCATTGGCATTTTTATTCCTCCGCTCGAACAAACCTAAAACTGGCGCAGTCGGTAAAAACAAACTGCAAAGTTGAGCGATACTAAAAACTGAAGTTTTTAAGTTTCGTAAGCTTTAGCAACGGGAAGCAAATCTTAAGATTAGCTCCCATTTTAAAAAAGATCTCTTATATATACAAATATATAAGTCGGTCGGCACAGATAGCCAAGTTTAAGAAATTTAAGTTTCTACACAAGTTATCTGGAACGTCGGAGAGCGACTCCGAGGACTACAATTTGTGAAGGCGAAGAATAGCTTCATTCCGCCCATCAACATTACCAGGAAGAGTGGGATTAAAGATTAATGCCCCACACACAGAAGACGCAGAAAGAGCGAAGTGCACCATACAAAGCAACAACAACAAGTTCAGTTGTAATAAAAGAGGATACATCAGCAATGAATCCAGGCGAGCAGCAACCACTTCAGATGACAGGATCGCAAATTTTGAAGGAAGCTTCAAGAATCATGGACTTTGACGGCAGAGATTTATCATCATTCATCAGGGAAGTTGACATGATCCTTCCTTTATTCAACCCCAACCCATCAATGTTGGAATTTGTAACGCAGCGACACGTCAAAACAAAAATTAAAGGAGAAGCAGCAAGTGTCATCCGGCCTTTGGGACCTACACCAACATGGCAGCAAATGAGAGAAGAACTCATAAAGAATTTTGGAGTAAAGGAGTCATACCACACCCTCTACAATCAGGCGATTGTACTACGAAACTATAACGTATTTTCAAAATTTAAAGGATATTTTAGATAAACTAAATTTAAAACATGAATTCGATAGGATAAAGCCTATAGAATTTTCCCCAATTAACAACGAAAGTTTAATTCTAAAAACATTTTTAAATGGGATACACCCCAACTTAAGCAGTGTAGTGATTAGTAGAAATATAAGCACCATTAGAGAGGCTTTTAGCGTTCTTCAAGAGACAGGTTTGCTAATACAATTTGATAAAAGACAAAACAATTATAAAAGAAATAATTATAGAAATTTTTCAAATAGAAATTCTTTGTCTCACAATTTTGGCAATTTCAATAATAACCAGTATATGCAAAATTCCAATAATTTTCAATTTGGACAAAATCAGCCGAGAGAATTTCGTAACAATTCTAACCAAAATGACAATTATCAACAATTTAGCTTTGGACAAAGTAGGCAAAATAATTCACAACAATCTAGAAGATATAATTCAGTCCAAAGGAGACAAAACCCCCCCCGAACCGATGGAAATAGATCACGTTCAAGAACAAGCAAATTTTCGGTTGCCAGCCCAAAACAATCGTTACCGATAATAGAAGTGACCATAAAAAATTCCAAAATTAAATGTCTTATTGACACAGGGTCTACAACATCATTATTGAAATATAATGTGTTAAAAGATTATGAATGCATTGAGCTTGATAAACCAATACACTTTAGCACCATTAATGGAAATTTTTCCCTAAATAAACCTTTTCCCAACCTTAAACGAAATCAATGAAAAAAGTTATATACATTGGAAACTAACCAACATAATAAATAATAAATTTGATGTTATAATAAGACAGAATATTTTAAAACCTATTAAAGCAATAATTAATTTAGAAAAGGAGTAGGTAGAAATAAACGGCAACAAAATTAAATTTATAAACTCATGCCTTTACAATTACGAAGATATAAATATACTTACAGAATGTAAAGAGAATTTGCTAGACATTTTATCAAATAGTGACATGAATGAATAAGAAACGCAAGAATTAGAATACATTTTAAACGCAAATAGCGATTTATTTTTCCAAGAAGGTAAAAACCTTTCTCATACTCATGAAATTCAGCATGAAATAGTTACAAAAACAAGTAGACCAACTTATAATAAAATTTATAGATATCCCCAAATTCATGAAGAAGAAATTATTAGACAGATGAACGAGATGTTGCGCCAAGGTATAATTAAAGAAAGTAATTCCCCGTACAACTCGCCTCTTTGGATTGTACCGAAAAAGCAAGACAATTCAATGAAGAAAAAAATGGAGAATTTGTACGCTGGAAGTTAAACGAATCATAGATGACAAATTTCCAATTCCATATAGAAACAATACTCAGCAAACTTGGAAGAGCTCAGTATTTTACAACATTAGATCTTGCAAAAGGCTTTCATCAAGTATTAATAAAAGAAGAAGATAGACCAAAAACAGCTTTCTCTACACCCCAAGGACACTTTGAATTTATAAGAATGCCGTTCGGACTAAAGAATGCACCAGCAACTTTCCAACGTTTAATGAATTCAGTTCTTAGGGAATATATCAACAAGATATGTGTAGTTTATTTAGACGACATCTTAATTTTTAGTTCAAGTATTGAAGAACATACCCAAAATATCACCAAAATATTTTCAGCATTAAGAAAACATAATTTAAAGATTCAGGTAGATAAATGCAAATTTTTCGCGAAAACAACTGAATTTCTAGGTCACACTTTAACAACAGAAGGGATACAACCAAATTTAAGCAAAATCGAAAACATACAAAAACTAAAGTTGCCTACTACATCAAAGCAAATTAAATCATTCCTAGGTATAACAGGTTATTATAGAAAATTTGTAAGAGATTACGCTAAAGTAGCACATGGTTTAACAAAATATTTAAAAAAGGATATTAAAATAAACACTCGCGATCCTCAGTACATATCATCCTTTGAAAAACTTAAAAATCTATTAGTAAGCCCACCAATATTGAAATATCCAGACTTTAACAAAAAATTTGGCATTTCAACTGATGCAAGTGACTTTGCAATTGGCGCAGTATTAACCCAGGACAGTCATCCTATAAGCTATGCTAGTCGAACACTTAACAAACACGAAAGAAGTTATTCCACTACAGAAAAAGAACTACTAGCTATTGTCTGGGCAGTGACATATTATAGACCATACATTTATGGCAGAGCATTCGATCTCTTAACCGATCACCAACCACTTAAGTGGCTCCAAATAAAAAACAAGGAAAAGACATTAACCCAAGATTGCAAAGATGGTTAATTAAACTAGGTGAATACAATATTAATATAAATTACGTGAAAGGAAAGGAAAATAACGTAGCCGATTTTCTAAGTAGAATAGATAGTAACACAGGCGAGATTCATTCATTGGAAGAAGACAACATAAGCACAAATGCTACAATCCACTCTCAAGAGGAGGAACTAAATGATCATTTTCCAATTTTACACACTATTGTAAATCGCTTCAATACACAAATCATTTTAACAAACAAGAAAATTATGGAATCTGAAGAACTAGGCAACACGAAGAAAATTTTTATTAGCGCAGAAGATATAAAAAATAATAATTTCATAGATCTTTGTCGTAAGCACATAAATAGTGGAAAAGTAGGTATTTTTTCTTATTTAACCGATAATCAGTACAATATAGTTCAGCAAAAGCTTATTCAAATATTTAATAGACATGTAAAGTTTTTTAGATGTGAATTCCATGCTAAAGATATGAAAAATGAAGAACAAGTTTATAAACAAATTGCTCAATATCATAAAAATGAAACAGGCCATGCAGGTATTAACGAAAATTATGAAAAATTGAAAAAACTAATATACTGGAAAAATTTGAAAGTTTTGATTCAAAAATATATAAATAATTGCGACGTTTGCAATAGAGCAAAATATGATAGAAAACCTTTAAAACCAAAATTTCAATTAACGAAAACACCATCAGATATAAATGAAATAGTTCACGCGGATATATACATAAATAAAAAATGTTACTTCCTTACTTTTATAGACAAATTTGCGAAATTTGCTATGGCATTTCAGCTAGAAGATAGAAACAGTATAACTATTATAGAAAAGCTTAGATTATTCTTTTCTATCAAAGGTAGACCCAGAATGTTAATATTAGATAATGAATTCAACTCAATTAACATAAAAGATTTTTTTAGGAAAGAAGAAATAGAAGTTCATTTTACAAAACCAAACAGTCATACTGGGAATTCAGATATCGAAAGATTTCATAATACTCTATCCGAAAGAATTAGAGTCCTAGAAATTGAAAAACCAAGCCTTTCGACAGCGGAAAAAGTATTTCAAAGCATAGAATGGTATAACAAATCTTATCATTCTACAATTAAAGCCACACCTCTTGAGGTTATAAATGGAAAAACTGATAAGAATTTGATTAAAGACACTATTCAGAAGACTAAAGAAAAATGCATAGGAAAACTAAATAGAAATAGAGAAGAGTTTAATAACACTCAAAAAGAAGGTTACGTAAAAATTATAAAGCAGTTCGGCACAAATACGAACCAAGGTATAGAAAATTACCATTAGATAATATTCACCCGACAAATATTAAACGTCCAAACAAATTTTTAGGTCAAATACATCTTCAAAATAACATTGATGATAGCAATTGTAATAATTAGCAATGCAGCCAAACTGGAAGTACATGAAATACATACCGACAATGGATACGCAGAAATTATCACCAACACTAAACAGATTGTTACATCATCTGACCTCGTAATTCACATAATTGACCCTCGCTAACAAACGAAATTCTTTTACATACTAAATAATATAACGGAGAAAAATCAAGAAATGGACCCGTAAGTTGGCAAACATATTCACATTTACATTACTACACCCTATCTAATGAAATTGAAATCTTGAGAGACGGTCAAAAAAAATCAAAACATTAATCCCAAGAAAAGCTCTTAAAAAAAGTTAACAAAAAGTAGAAAAAAGAGAGGGTTAATTAACGGTATAGGTTCTGTACATAAATTTCTATTTGGAACGATGGATGATGGAGATAGAATAGATATTGAAAATCACCTTAAGAAAGTAGATGAAAATTTACATAATTCAATTACAGCTCTCGACCACCAAATAAAAATTAATAATTTCTTTTCGAACACGTTTACAAAATTAAAACAAATTATTGAAGACGAAAGAAATAATTCTTTAGTGTATCAAGAGAGAACAGACAAAATATTGATTCTTCATGAACAAACAATAAAGATAAACATTCTCAAAGACGCAGTAAACCAGATTCAGGAAAACATTATTTCAGCAAAAAATGGTATTTTTCACCCAAGCATTTTAACAAATGAAGAAATTTATAATTACAACATAGACCTCAACAAACTTCAATATATAAAATTATGCGCCTTGGAATATAAAGAAAATTTGTTAATGTTCGTAGTCAAAATCCCAAAAGAATTTCAATCGGTACAATTAAAAACTATTATTCCTATACCAAACACAGCAGGTAAAGAAATAACAGCAGAAATCGAAAATGTTTTTGAATACAAAAATGTCACTTATAAATTCGAAGAAGCTAAAACACTCAATGAACTACAAATTTCTAAACATTGCATCTACTTATTAAATTGTGAACTTATCAAAAATAGCATTACAGAAATTTTACAAATTGATGAAGAAACTATTTTAATAAAAAATGCAAATGGCATAGAACTAAACCAGAACTGCGACAACAGAAAAATTAAGTTGAAAAACACTACATTGATTCATTATAATAACTGCACTATTAAGACCCTATACCAAACATTCTCAAATACTAAAATTTCATACAATCAGAGATTCTATTATCCAAACTATGATACTCACAATTTCACTAACAAAATTACAATTAACGACCTTGTATTTAAAAACGAAGAAAATTTAAAAGAAATTAATGAATTAAAATATCACAAAAATATCTCTCATATTGGAATATCAATTTTAAGTATTATTGTGATTATAATAATAATTTTAATATCTTGTAAAATTAAAAAAATGAAAAACAATACTATTCAAACTCAGGAGAGTTTTCCATTAAGGGAGGGAGGAGTTATGTGAGTTATGTGTACACTATCATCCCAACCAGACACCACACAACAAAATACTATAAATTGGACAAAATAAAAGATTAAAGAAAAACAAGTAAACATTACAAAAAATAATATAACAAGTAGAGATAAAGAACATAATGCAAATGTATACAAACATGTTTTGGTCCTTATGTTTGACTATAATGATAACCCAAACATTATCGGGTAAACCCCACAGTCATGTTTGTTTGCATTCAATAGAAAATAAGATTACATTTTACAAATATTGTAAAACATGTTTGACTATAATGTTCATGTTTGTTTGCATTCAATAGAAAATAAGATTACATTTTACAAATATTGTATTTCATAAGAAAATAAACAAAACAAAGAAATAGATTAAGAAAATTGTAATCACTTTAGTAGTTATATAAGCAGAACATAACTTGAAACATGAGAGAATAAAATATAATGTCATAGAAACAACATCATTGGCATTTTTATTCCTCCGCTCGAACAAACCTAAAACTTACATCTCTATCTCTATTATATGAGAGCTGGGGTAATTCAGTGAGCGATTGCAACTATTTTGATCATTTAACTAATGTATGTTCAGTGTTCCCAAGCCATATTACATATCGATTGACATTTATTGTGTAAAGTTAGCCTAATTTTGAAATTCTTATATTGGGTAAATGGGGTTGCGGGTAGTACTACCGGATTTTTTTCTTCCATTTTTCCATTACGACGTATCACTAAGGTAAGTTAGGTTATGTCAAGCTAATCTGGTAAGGCAATAAGCCACACATAGAACCTGGTCCTTTGCGATACCAGATCTAGTTCAGTTGTTAGGTCCAAGGGATCATGGGGTCTAGAAGAAGTATTGATCGAATTTTAGTGAAGACGTATTCTTATTGGAAAAATATGATTTACTATATTTACATGGTATAAAGTCAACCGAATTATTGAGAAACCTTATACCCCCCTTTATACCTAGAGTGGCATAATGATTTATTGTTTTAAGAAATATATTATTTTTAATCTTATCAAGATATCTTAATTATTGACCGAAAATCTTTATGTTAAATGTGTGGGGGATTTAGGATCCAATGACTAGATTTTACTGAGATTTTTTTCTATAAATTGCATTGTTATACTACCGTAATAGTAAGACTTTTTTAATATAAATTTAGCATAAAAATCTATCGCGAACAAGTGGCTTTGATTGGTAAAAACTATTGATGTGGTGCACTACGAATTTCTTCCGACTGGCAAAACTGTGAACAAGGAATACCATTTGAGTGTCATTCGTCGTTTGCCCGCAGCTATTCGTATAAAAAGGACGGAATTATGGGCGACAACTCTTGGTTTTTGCACCATGATCATGCACCGTGGAATACTGCGTTGATTTTTCGTGAGTTTTCCCCAAATTTTCAACCAATATCCCGTTGCAATCACCATGGCTCCGTGTGATTTCTGGCTATTCAGCAAACTCAAATAACTGTTTCGGGGTCAAGACATTGAACGTGAATGGCTACGAGCATTGAAGGCAATTCCGGAAATTGACTTTAACAGCTGTTTCGAGAAGAGCAGATTGGAAAAAAAGTTAGCACAAGTATATTAGGGCCAAGGGGATTACTATGAGGACGGTGACATAGATTTTGAAGAATAAATTATGAATTTAAAATTATGAACAATATAAGTATATATATTATATTTTGCTCATCGTAGTATCTTAGATATTATCCGCAATTTCCGATAAAAAGTCAATCACAGCACTCCGGTTAACATATTCGATATCCGGGCTTGATGAATTATAATCCGATTTCGATCATTATGAGATTTAATAATTGGATTACTGTATCTCACTTAGGTTAGGTTAGGTAAGATGGCTGGTATAGAGATATCACATGTGGACTGCTATACGTAGTCCTCTGTGAAGCCACAGAAAAGAATAACTCCTGTGTTCGAACTTATAAACTAGCTTAGTAGCCAATAAACATATTTGCAAGCGTTTTATTTCATTCTCGCTATTTCGGTTTAATGTCTAAAGGTATGCTTTCCCAAGTATTTAAATATTGATCTCCAAAACGCTCCCCATACTCGCGTAGAACCCCCAGAGGTGATCTAGTCACCGAAGCCCAGAGCATACTTAAATTATGGAGGGAACACTTCTCCAGCCTGCTGAATGGCAGTGAACGTACAACACCAGGAGAAGGCGAACCCGATTCCCCAATCGATGACGATGGAGCACATGTTCCATTGCCCCACCATGAAGAAGTTCGAATAGCAATTACCCGCCTGAAGAACAATAAAGCGGCGGGGGCCGATGGATTACCGGCCGAGCTATTCAAACACGGCGGCGAAGAACCGATAAGGAGCATGCATCAGCTTCTTTGTAAAATATGGTCTGACGAAAGCATGCCCAAATATTGGAATTTATTGGAATGCTCTGCCCAATCCATAAAAAAGGAGACCCCACAATCTGCGCCAACTACCGTGGGACTAGCCTCCTCAACATCGCATATAAGGTTCTATCGAGCGTATTGTGTGAAAGATTAAAGCCCACCGTCAACAAACTGATTGGACCTTATCAGTGTGGCTTCAGACCTGGAAAATCAACAACCGACCAGATATTCACCATGCGCCAAATCTTGGAAAAGACCCGTGAAAGAAGAATCGACACACACCACCTCTTCGTCGGTTTCAAAGCTACTCTCGACATCACGGAAAGGAGCTGCCTTAATGCCGCGATGTCTGAATTTGGTATCCCCGCAAAACTAATACGGCTGTGTAAACTGACGTTGAGTAACACGAAACGCTCCGTCAGGATCGGGAAGGACCTCTCCGAGCCGTTCGATACCAAACGAGGTTTCAGACAAGGCGACTCCCTATCGTGCGACTTCTTCAACCTGCTTCTGGAGAAAATAGTTCGAGCTGCAGAACTAAATAGAGAAGGTACCATCTTCTATAAGAGTGTACAGCTGCTGGCGTATGCCGAAGATATTGATATCATCGGCCTCAACACCCGCGCCATTAGTTCTGCTTTCTCCGGGCTGGACAAGGAAGCACAGAAAATGGGTCTGGCAGTGAACGAGGGCAAAACGAAATATCTCCTGTCGTCAAACAAACAGTCGTCGCACTCGCGACTTGGCTCTCATGTCACTGTTGACAGTCATAACTTTGAAGTTGTAGATAATTTCGTCTATTTAGGAACAGCATTAACACCACCAATAATGTCAGCCTGGAAATCCAACGCGGGATTGCTCTTGCCAACAGGTGCTACTTCGGACTGAATAGGCAATTGAAAAGTAAAGTCCTCTCTCGACGAACAAAAGCTAAACTCTATAAGTCGCTCATAATTCCCGTCCTGCTAAATGGTGCAGAGGCTTGGGCGATGACAACAACCGATGAGTCAACGTTACGAGTTTTCGAGAGAAAAATTCTGCGAAAGATTTATGGTCCTTTGCGCATTGGCCATGGCGAATATCGCATTCGATGGAACGATGAGCTGTACGAGATATACGACGACATTGACATAGTTCAGCGAATTAAAAGACAGCGGCTACGCTGGCTAGGTCATGTTGTCCGGATGGATGAAAACACTCCAGCTCTGAAAGTATTCGACGCAGTACCCGCCGGGGGAAGCAGAGGAAGAGGAAGACCTCCACTCCGTTGGAAGGACCAAGTGGAGAAGGACCTAGCTTCGCTTGGAATATCCAATTGGCGCCACGTAGCGAAAAGAAGAAACGACTGCCGCGCTGTTGTTAACTCGGCTATAATCGCGTAAGCGGTGCTCACGCCAATTAAGAAGAAGAAGAAGATATTAAAAATGTTAGCCTGTTTTTGCCAGGCAACCCAACGGTTTAGAAAATTCGTAAAATATTTATACATTTACTACATTGGATTTTATTATTTATTTGGCAAACACAATTGCTTCAAGAGTAAAAAATCATTGCTGCTTACAGGCAGCTGACTTTCGACTTACAATAATTATATATGACATTATTTGATTTCCCAAGATTCAAATGGTAGGAGGAGAAAAAGTTCACAAGAGGTTTAATATAAGCCATGAGTACTATGCAATAGAAGTAGAGTGTGAAAGATTAGATTGACATGACATCAGGGTAAGGTTATAATATTTTATTTTAAAAATATTTTACTTTATATGTAAGCCCATGCTTGCTTTGCTGAGAAATAGATCAACCTGTCGAGCAATCATAACTAAATCATTTCCGGTGAGTGAGTGGAAAATGACTTCCATATCATCTGCGCTGTCGTCACAGCAGCGGATGTGCCATTTGGAAGGAACCGTCGCCTACCCTAGAACCACAGTTACATCACTTCAGCGTGGCGCTCCATTTTTTCATTGAGAGAGTTACATTAACGCAACAGTAGTCAAAATTGCCTCCTAAAGTCCCAACATATAAATGCTAATGACCTAATAAAGATCAATACTTACAATTACACCACCAAGGGAAATATAAAATGGAAATGGTATCATTGTTATTGTTAGAGAGATCTTTATCTCTTTCTTCATTTATTTTTCCAATATGAAAATTAAATTGTACAAAAGTACGCCAGATTTATCAAAGCCATTTCCAGAAAAAAAATATTCCCACTAAAGTATTTATCCAATCCAGCAACATAGCCGATGATGAAATAATAATAATTTATATACAAAAATCAAATTCCTCTGTTTTTTCAATATAATTCATCTGCAACAGCAAGAAAATTATATCATAAAATTTCCTTTATCAGGTTTAGTAACTAAGGCTGAAGTTGTCAAGCTTTTCGTTTCGGCTTCTCTCTGTAATGTTCCGAGGTTTGCAGTCTATTTGCTCTCCACTGCAATACGGGCCTCCTTATCGTACCAGCTGTTCTTTTGCCGTTTCTGAAAACCAATGGTTTCGTTTGCTGCTGCACGTAAGGAGCTTATCCCTAGATGCGCTTTGCTATTTTGCCCCTGTTGCAAAACACGATGATTGTTAGTAAAATTGGTTAAGAAAGCGCGTAGGTGGGTAAAAATGGAAGATGGAGCCATGTGTAGAAGTTCGCGCGTGAGCAAAGTTGTTTGATTGCCATTCACTTAGAAGTGGCTATAAACGATTCTTTTACGTATGCCTCAAACAGCTCACGACCTCCGGTCTTAGACAAAGTATCCTCTGTGTAGCCAAAAAACATCCGTTTAAAGGCGAGCTAAAGTGAGAGGCGAAACTTCCTTCGCCAGGGTTGTGCGCTGGGTTTGGCACCCGCCACGTAAAAAAGCACCCCCAATGAAAAGAACAAAACAGCCTTGTATAA
Organism: Bactrocera neohumeralis; assembly: GCF_024586455.1. NCBI lineage: Eukaryota > Metazoa > Arthropoda > Insecta > Diptera > Tephritidae > Bactrocera > Bactrocera neohumeralis. Next base: position 38,229,427 of record NC_065920.1, on the reverse strand, counting down.
GAGACCTCCCTTTTGATGATGATATAATATGGTAACAATAATATTATTTTGTTGAGTAACATTTTGAAATTAAGAAACCATTCTATATTGCCAAGAAAACCATTGCATAAAATAAATTTAAGTTTGCTTATGAAAAAAAAGGTTTCTTAAAAAAATTTTATTAAGCGTCAAGTCAAAACATTTCGTGATCAACGATTACAATAATAAATTTCATAATACCTCTATATATGATAGGCAAAAAAAAATTTGCTACCCTCTCGTTCATTATGAAAATTAAATACTTAATTAAATAAATTAGTCTTTAAATTATACAAAGAATGTAATGTCAAAGATTTCGTTTTTCAATTGTGCTTAATATCTGAATGGTTCACTTCTGTGAAATTGAAATTAACAAAAGGAAAATTCTGATATTAGCAATATGAGGGCTAGGGCAAGTTTTTGTTTAAATTCATCTATTTTAGGCACAAAGATACACTGTTATACTTAAAACACGCTGATTTTCATTGAGTTAACTCACATATTGACCGATATATGCGATACAAAGTCACCTGGAAGTTCGAAAATCTTTATTTAAGTATATGGGGGCTAAGCGAAGTATTGGTCCAATTCAGCTTTTGACACGCAGACATATAATTATAAGAGAAGGATTATCCTTTAATTTCAGTTAAATATAAGACACATTGATCGACATTTTCGATCAAAAGTCAACTATAGGGAGCGGGGTCTAAATATTCGGGACCTAGGGGCCTGAATAGTTTTTATAGGATTTAAACAATTTTTGATTATAAGGTGGCAAACACTAAAGACATTATTCATGCAAATTGTCCAAAATGGGTAGGCCAATTTTCACATCGGCTCCCATAAAGCTCTCTCACACCCTGTCGGTGGTGAAATTTAATGTCTCTGGCGTATTTATTTATCGCGCTTTTAGTAATTTTTAATAATACCTTTACATGGGGAGAGAGCGATCTTATCTTCCGATATCTTCTATTTTCACCCTTTCGGTAGAAGTTCTTATTAGAGGGCGGGGATCTAATTTTTTAAAAGGTTTTGCCCACAGATGCTCCTTGCTACTGCGATTCCCTGTGCGAAATTACAGTTCTATATCTTAATTTATTGCTAAGTTATGGCACTTTATATGCTTTTGGTTAATGGCGATCTGTGGACGTTGCAGCGGACCGATTACCCCCATCTACGAACTCGATTTTTTTTGTTACTAAGGAACCAACATGCCAAGTTTTATCGAGCCAGAAAGACATCCGAAATTCAACTTTTCTCTTGAACAAAACTACAATACTTTGTAACAATGACGTACTCTTTGTCAGTATATATTGACAGATCAAATTAACTTAGCTAGAATATATACTTTCATCTTGCAACAAATCCAAACATACAATAATAATATTTATTTTATTACATATATATATTTTTTTTTAAAGGCGGCCCCACAAGTTATTAGTTATTGAATTTCAATCGCCACCTTACCTCTAAGTTCAAATAATGTTCACATGAATTGTATTGTATACATTCGAAGGACATCACTAAAGAGGTCAAAAATTTTATTTTTTTTTTTTTTATTTTTAAGAAATTTGTACAATAATAAATTATTTAACAAATAAATATTTAGCAGCGCTAGCAACAAGGGCCTTCGGCTGGAGGTCAAAAAGGACAAAAACTTCCTTTACAATTTTGTGACTAGTGACGAAAAATGGTGTTTCCAATATGATCCCGAAACGAAACGCCCGAGTGCTGAATAGAAGGCACCGAAACCCAAAAAATCGTGCAAGGAGAAGTCAAAAGTGAAGACAAGGCTAATTTGCTTTTATAATTCCAAGGGTATTGTCCAATAAGAATTTGTTCCACCCGGCCAAAACGTTAATGCGGTGTTCTAGCTTGGAGAGTTTGGTGCGGCGTGTTCGACGTGTTCTGCTCGAATATCGCGAAGATGAACGTTGGCGTTTGTTGCACGATAATGCGCCGCCTCATCTATCGACGCTTGTGACCGAGTATTTGACCAAAGTCACATTTTAACCATTGGCCACTCCCCGTACTCACCTGCTATGGCAATTAATCAATTATCCAAAACCCGCGCAAAACGATGTAAAATATTTATCGGCCTCAATAGGCCTTCAGAAGAAAGAAAAGCAGGAATAGTAGGGCTTTTGGACAAGTGCAAAGTGTAGAGCAGATCCCAAGGGAATTGTAATATATGTGACCTAAAATGTTAATGCAATGTATGTATATGTATCTGTGCAAGTAGATAACTGCAGCATATGCAAGCAATGAATCTTCTTCTTCTTTATTGGCGTAGAAGAACTTCACCTTAATGCGGATTGTGGCTAGACGTTCATCCACCGGGGTGAATGACAGTACTTGGCGACGGAGTCTCTCTTCCACCACGAATCCCACTCCTAATTTGCGCTGTAGTAAATGTCACAAGGACCTTCTCGTCTCTGTCCTTGTCCCGTCCATCGCATTTCTTGGACGGCGGTGATGTCAGCCTTCACTCTAACGAGGACATCAACCAGCTAGGCAGTGGCACCTTCCCAATTAAGGGTGCGGACATTCCAGGTGCATGCCCTTATATCGTAGTCCTTATTTCGTTTGCCATGGTCGTCATCAAAAGGGGGTCTCTCATCCGAGGCTGTTTTGTCCTTTTCATTGGTACTGATTTTTACTAGGCGGGTCCCAAACCCAGCGCACAACCCTATGTATGGGATGTTTCGCCTTCTCACTTTAGCTCGCCTTCGAACGGATGTTCTTAGGCTACCCAGAGGATACTTGGTCAAATACCGGAAGTAGTGAGCTGCTTGAGCCATGTGTAAAAGAATCGTTTCTGGCCACTCCCATGAGTACGATCAGAAAACTTTACTCACTTGCGTGAACTTCTAAACATGACTCCATCCTTAACGTAGAAAATCAGCATTAACAGCGCAATGCAACTGAGTACAATTTCGTTGTGACCGACGGCAGATTATTCTTCTGTTGATGGTAGTATATGTATTTTCCTGGTTTGCGGGTTTGGCGGTACTGGCACTACGCAACCTGCATGTTAGAACTGATCGTCAAGTTTATATGTAACATAATCAAAATATAATTGACTGTCTTGTATTTAAAGCAAACTGTAATTTTTATAAAATTGATTTGAATAACATATGGACCTGTTGTTATTTTTACATCTACGTGGATATTGTTAAAATATCTACCTTTTTTTCATTCGGAAAATAACGAAGTTTTACTTTTAGTTTATCATAGTTGCAGGAATGAAAAATCTCAAGTACCTATTCTTCAAAAGTAATTACTCCCCAATGATGCACAATTTTTGTAATATTCAATAAAACCAGTAAGCCAACTAGATACAAATATAATATAACTCAGCATACAAAGGAGACATCAGTATCACCACTTTAAAAAGTAGTGGTTTTCACGTCAACTAAGTTTTAATTCAACTACTATACTAATAAATTATTGACGCACTTGGGCGTAAAGTACCATCACAAAGAACTTATAAGGCAAACAGGGAAAAATACACATCCATACTTGTGAAAATGTATTGCTGTACTCGTATAATGTACTTGCGCCAAATAAAAATGTCACTTTGGGAAGCGATTAAGGACAAGGGCTTGGATATAAATATTACTTGCATTTATAGCCCTTTCTGGAAGGTGTAAACACACATATCATACACATTATATGTACATATGTATGTATATGTACATATACGTGTGTATCTGTACATATATTATATCGAAAGGTTAACTACATTTCTTCGAACGTTTTAATGACTTAAAATTGAAATTTTTTTTCATACTTTACAACGTCCGACACGCAATTTAAGCCAAAATGGGCGCTTTATATGCTTCTTGAGTACAAACGATGAGAAAGAAAAAAAATTATTTATTTTATTTTATTTATTTATAAAAGTTTACATAACAATAAATTATTACATAAACTAAAGATAACGCAGCGCTAGCGTCGGAGGCTTTCGGCTGGCATGTTGACTAGGGCGGTTTCAAATGCGTCGGAGTAGGTCGGTCTCTCTGAGGAAGTTATATATCTTGCTAATATTATTGTCAGTAGGGGTTTTTAACAGCTGTGTAGGATTAATATCATTGAAATAGTGTAGTCTTTGGGCGTCAAGTTTCGGGCCGCAATCCAAGAGGTGGTTAATGCTAAGTGAAAAGTTGCAGAAAGGGCAGCAACTAGGAGTAGCGCCTTGAAGCAAATGAGAGGTTGTAATAATCGTGTGGCCAAGTCGAAGACGGGTATATGGAGTAATGTAATTTGTCGGGATGGTCAGAGAGAAGCAGGGCTTTGTACGACTGGGATTGATTGAGGAGTAGTGATGGCTATATCGGCTCCACTCGGATAGCAGTTTTTTTTGCCTCTCATTATTTATAATCCAATAGATATCCCTTTTAAAAAGAACGTTGGAAGTTATGGTAGGTGTAAGAACCATATCTTTAGCGATCTTATCGGCAATCGTGTTGCCGTTTATATCTGCGTGACCGGGGACCCACATGATTTTGATATTCTGGGGGTGTGAAATAAGGATGTCACGAATGTTTTCAATAACGGGCTTGGTTTGGTTACATCCCTTAATAGCTTGAAAGCATGACATACTGTCAGAGCAAATTATACATTTTCCTTTATTTCGTACGGAATAAAGCATCGCGTTGAATATTGCAACGGCTTCTGCTGTGCAAATCGAGCAGAAATGAAACAAGATACCATAAGAAATTACTTCTCCATGTTCTTTCACGACAGCAAATGAAGTCTGTGATGATTTTGAGCCATCGGTAAAAATCAGATCCCATCCAGTGGATTTATATTTAGCTGCCACTTCAAGGAAATTTGCCTTGTATACATCGTTGGCAGTATTCGCCTTCCGCAGATAGACAAGTTCATTGATAAAAGAATCATTTCTAAAAAGCCACGGCGGATGAATGCTTTTGCGAATATGAGGCCTTTAGAGTGGTAGGCCGATATCCTTTACGAATTTGCCGCATAAGTAAACAGATGATTGCACTTTGGGTGGCCGTTTGCGCGAAATCGCTAATTGTAGGTCAGTTCTAAGAAGAGCATTCGGTGAAAACATCAGCTTAGCATAGAGTTTGCGAATTGAATCTTCGGCGTCATCGAATATTGTATTTAGCCCAGATTCTGCGAATAAATTATTTAAGGGAGTCGTTGGAAACGCGCGCAGCGATCTTCGAATTGCAGCGTGGTAAGGGGCAATAAGCATTTTCAACCTATTTTTTGCGTGATGTCCATAAACTTCCAAACCGTATTGTATAGTTGAGACAATAAGTGCCCTGGTTACGTTAATCAACAGTGCCGTACCGATAAATGAGCGCTTTATTATAGTCTTATAAGTTTATACACAGCCAGTTTTAACATTCATTTGGTATATCTGTAAGTTAATTTAAATTTCTAGCTCTACGAAAAACTAAAAAATAGATTATAAGGGTTATATTTTTACATTCCTTTAGCATTGATATTTTTATACTCTCGCAACAAAGTTGCTAAGGAGAGTATTATAGTTTTGTTCACATAACGGTTGTTTGTAAGTCCTAAAACTAAAAGAGTCAGATATTGGGTTACATATACCAAAGTGATCAGGGTGACGAGTAGAGTTGAAATCCGGACGTCTGTCTGTCCGTCTGTCCATGCAAGCTGTAACTTGAGTAAAAATTGAGATATCTTGATGAAACTTAGTACACGTATTTCTTGGAAGGTTATGTTCGAAGATGGGCAAAATCGGCCCACTGCAATGCCCACAAAATGGCGAAAACCGAAAACCTATAAAGTGGCATAACTAAGCCACAAATAAAGAAATTAAAGTGAAATTTGGCACAAAGGATCGCATTAGGGAGGAGCATATTTGGACGTACTTTTCTTGGAAAAGTGGGCGTGGCATCGCCCCCTACTAAGTTTTTTGTACATGTCTCGGAAACTACTATAGCTATGTCAACCAAACTCTATAGAGTTGTTTCCTTCAGGCATTTCCATATACAGTTTAAGAATGGAAGAAATCGGATAATAACCACGTCCACCTCCCATACAATGGTTATGTTGAAAATCACTAAAAGTGCGTTAACCGACTAACAAAAAACGTCAGAAACACTAAATTTTACGGAAGAAATGGCAGAAATGACAGAAGAAAGCTGCACCCAGGCTTTTTTTTAAAAATTGAAAATGGGCGTGGCCTCGCCCACTTATGGACCAAAAACCATATCTCAGGAACTACTATACCGATTTCAATGAAATTCGGTGTATAATATTTTCTTAACACCCTGATGACATGTACGAAATATGCTGGAATTCGGTTCACAACCACGCCTTCTTCCAATATAACGCTATTTTGGGTTCCATCTGATGCCTTCTCTGTATAATAAATATATACATTAGGAACCAATGATGATAGCGGAATAAAACTTTACGCAAATACGGTATTTGAAAAATATGTAAATGACGGTTAATGAAATCTCGATTATCACTTTATCATCCGAGCGTAGAAAATGTTCGGTGACATCCGAACTTAGTCCTTCCTTACTTGTTAGTACTATCAATGTCACTTTGTTAAGAAATGTGTCTTGTTGGCCTCAAAATCGAATGTAAACAGAGAAATAAAATTAAGGTTCTTAAATTTTTATTTTTAATTTTTAAATTATAAATAGTCTCGTTATAGTATTCGATGTTCGAGTATATGGTATATTTTTGAGTATATCGTAATGTGTTCATGATGTTGTCGAATTATATTATACTGTCTTGTTATGTCTAGCGGCAAATATATGGGTCAAATTTGTATTTATTTACTTCCCGTAATTCTAATCTCCCTAAAACTAATATGGGCGTGTAAGCTGACGTTGCTTAATACCAAATTCTCCGACAGGTTCGGGAAGGGCCTCCTCGAGCCTTTCGATACCAAACAATGTTTCAGACAAGTACAGCTTCAACCGTTTTTTTTTTGGTTTTTGGCAATTTTTTGTCCAGAGGTTTATCGCGTTATATTAATTGCTTCTTAATTTTTACACTTGACAGAAAATAATCAGATAGAATTTAAAACTGTGTAAAAAAAGTACACGTATCCGTTTTCGCACTGTAAAATAACAATGCCAAAAGAATATCGCAGACCAAACTTAATTCAAATCGGTAGAGCGGGTATCGAGATATGGAGTATTTATTTATTAATTTATCACGCTTTATTCAGTTTTTAATAATATCGTTACTTGGGGAGTGGGTTATCTTCCGATTTCATCCGTTTTCACACTGTGGGTAGAAGTTCTTATAGGATTTGTACTCAGTTGTAGCTTAATCGGTTCAGGAGATATGTACATTCAACTTGTTAGAAGACGGGGCCATACCCACTTTTTCAAAATTTTTAGTCCACAGGTGACCCTTGCTACTGCAATTCAGTATTATAAATGTTAATTTCGTGCTTAGCACAATATAGGCTTCTGTTAATGGCGTTTTGTAGGCGTGACAGCGGTTTGACTACGCTCATCTGCCCAGTTCCATCAAAATATCTCAACTTTTACAAAACATGTTGCAAGGGAATAAGTTTATCATTAAAAGCTTTATTTAACGTTCCAGTTATAGCTATATATTTAATCGATTTGTCTCTAATTCAGTACTACTTAAGGGGTTACAAGGGATTTCTAGTGAATAAAAGAGCCTTTTTCCAACAAGTTCTGAAAGTTTTGGAAAAACATATTTTAAACTCGGCCATTACGTCGCCATTTCGGGTGACCCCTCGAAAAATGGATATACCGGCGTTAATAAAAAAATACGAGTTTTATTTGAAACCTTAACTTAGAACTTGGACAAAGTAAAAATCAACTAAGAATTGGATTTTTGGCAGGCATTTTTACAAAAAAATTAAAATTTCGCGACATTTTTTTTTCAAATAGAGGTAATCGGGAAAAAATCCTTCCTTCAAGTTTTTAAGAATTGTATCTCAAATATCTTTTTAAAATTTTATGAAGATCGGTTGAGAAGTTTTCGAGAACTCTTGCTAACCGAGTTCAAAGACAACACACAGAAAAACGTGTTTAGAGTCGGCGCACTTAGCCTAACTAGCTTCAAGCGCACAAGTTCTCAAGGCTGTTTCTCCGAAACTATTGCTCGGATCAACTTGAAAATTTAGGACAATGTCTTAGGGGTGTTGCAAAATTTAATAAGGCAATAAAACAATCCGATTTTTTAAAACCAGTAAACCCATGTAACCCCTTAATCAATCGTGTATAGAAAATATTATTATGAGAATTTTCCAGACAAGGAGGAAATGAAATAGGGGCCAAAAGAAGCGTAATATTTTGTCCACTCGTTTTGATTTCTGAACACGTGCACCAACTTATTTTGTACAAATGCAAATTAATAAAAAAGCAGGTGAGTTTCTGTGTTTAAAATCAGACAATGTTAGTATTCAAATCGCATAAATAATCAGTAAAAGGAGGAATATAGCTTTCATCTTTGGCAAATTTTAGATATGCAAAAGCGCAACTTAGAAGAAAAGCGGAAGTGCAAAGCAATATATAATTGATCAGTCTTTTATGCTCTCATCTTCTATCATAACTCAAAGTCACACAAAAGTATTCGCGCATTTTCCATCTGCTGAAATGAAGATCAAACTCCTTGAAATAAATTTTACTTGTGCGTCCAGCTCAGGCTTAGTCAACGTGATTTTTACGTAAATTTCATTGCTTTTGCAAAACTATTTCCGTATACAACGCTTTTGGCGGTATACCAGGTTTTCATGGGATGTGCGTGCCTGCCACTGACTACAGTTCAATATATTGTGACTGCAATGTCATTTTTTCCATTTCCATTTTCCAAATTGTTTTTCTTCAACTTTTGCAAGTATAGCGGTTCACTTAAGCAGCTACAAACTCATCCATCTACACAGTTTGTATTATATGCATATTCGCAGTAGCTATTCACTATACAAGTTGCTTTCCAAAGTAAACATGCCGTTTTTTGGCCAAATCAATTTATTTTATTCAAAATAGTCTCCTTCTGCTTTAATACAGCTTTTTACACGGTCCAAAAGCATGTAGAACGAGTGTTTTAGCTCGTTGGCCGGTATAGCTGCCAGTATGCCGGTGCAAGCGTTTTGAATGGCTTCTGCGTTTGCATAACGCTTTCCTTTCATAGGCAAATGCATTTTTCCGAAAAGGAAGAAGCCGCACGGTGCCACATCAGGTAAATATGGGGAGTGGTTAATGGTTAAATGTGATTTTTGGTCAAATAATCGGTCACAAAAAACATGCCAACTTTCATCTTCGCGGAACAAACCGTGCACACACCTTTCGTAAGCCCAAATGTTCGGTCAAAATGCGATAAATCGATGTTTTGGAGATGTTCAATTCCATTTCCATGAATTTCAATTTTCAATCAGTTTCGACGGAATTTCCGGTGATCACGGATTTTGATTAACCCACATGTTGATCGCCATTTATGTCCTCACGACCACTTTGAAAACGTTGAAACCACTCGTGCACTCAGCTACGTGATAGGCAATCATCAATTGAAACGTTTCGGTAAAAGTTGTACCAATTTTAAAACAAAATTTAATGTGAGCTCTTTGTTCGAAGCTCATTTTCGCTCATTTTCGCACCGATAACACTAATATACTGACACTTAAAACGAAATAACTTCACTTCCAATACGTGAAATGTCATAAAATTTTCACGGAACTATCGATAAAGAGAGTAGATTCTAATGCACTGGTCGACATATAGATGTCGCCACCAGGGGGTGCTAGATTCAAAGGGTCCTGTTTATTTCGGAAACCTCCTTGTATCTATAAAGTGTTCAACATTTTCGTGATAGAATAAGAATGCAAAGAACTAAAGTGTGTTACAGATAAATGCGTAAGGTCGAATACAAAGAATTGGTTACCTACAACAGAGCGCCAAGAGCATCTTCTTCTCCGATTTGTTGTAATATAAACAAAGAGTTTCATGCAATTTCAGGTAGCAGTATGGTACTTTGTTGTATTTAAATTGCTTTTGTGGCTATCATGGTTTACCTTCATTCAGATAGTTCGATGTGCATGTGTTCATTTAAGTATTAAGCCCATCAGAGCAAAGAAGAAGCAAAGACTATGTAGACTTATTTCCTTCCTTGTCCTTTTTAAGTCTCTTTTTTGCTATTTCAGCGTTAAGATTTTACAATTTTCTTTGAACTTCTAATACTGGTTGCAATATTCTTCAATGAAAGCACTTTGCATTTACTTTTTAGTGTTCCTTAGTGTATATTATAACTGTGATGTAAGGGGAATATGTATAAATGTTGTACACAAATATCTAACAACTTAGTAATTTTATTCGTATCACTATAGTCGATCAAATCTAATATATAAATACCTTTACAACTTATACAAAAGAATTCGCAATAATTCAGACAAATAAATGTTCGAATCAAGTGAATGACATGGCATCTACTTTTATGTAGGCATCACATCAGAAGAATGCAGCTCCTTTCACATGAGCTTTTAATTTTTACCCCACAAATGACAATAAATTATGTGGCGTCACATCATACGCATATGATGATATGATGATAGAACTTATCTTCTTATAATAGTTTGTCAAAAAAGTCTTGCGGTATTTTCGCTAGTTGGCGCTGAAGGCGCGTAGTTTTATTCGTCGCATCGGGTCATGCTATACCTTTTTGGAAAGCTCATTTCACGCGCTAACACGTGTTTGATCGCAAACATGGAGCAAAATAAAGAGAAAATACGGTATATTTTACAGTACTACTACGATAAAGGCAAAAATACATCTCAAGCCGCCAATAAAATTTGTGCAGTTTATGGACCCCGGTACAGTTTCCATTTCCACCGCACAACGATGGTTTCAACGTTTTCGTTCTGGTGTAGAGGTGGTCGAAGATGCGCCACGCTCCGGAAGGCCTGTCGTCGAAAATTGCGATAAAATCGCTGAATTTGTCGAAAGAGACCGGCATAGTAGCAGCCATAGCATCGGTCAAGAGCTGGGCATGAGTCATCAAAAATTCATTTCAACTTCAATAAAAAAAAAATTCAATAAAAATACCGCAAGACTTTTTTGACAACCCATTATATAAAAATGAATCGCAAAATGTGTTGCCAAGGGCATAACTCAACCACGTCTGGACCAATTCCAATCGTTGAAGTTCAAAGATGGTTTTCGCGGCGAGAAAAATTCGAATAATTGCCCCTAAAAACAGCCCATTTGGATTTCCGTGGCTGAAATTCAAAAATGGCATGTTGTCTGATTTGAATGAAAATTTCACAGTTTGTTACCAACTATTTATACATTATTTTCCCAAAGTATTAGGATTCTATCTGCATTAGTTTTTTGTCCAGAACTGCGCAAAGTTGGTGAATGTGGAGAACATAAAAAAAAATCAAAGCTTACAGATCCCAATACGTCAGACAAATTTATGTTTTTGACTTCATTTGTCCCGTTGGATCACACTGAGCGCAGCAACATGTCAACGATGTTGTGGAAAAATACTGAGCCTTCATCAACAAGATTTTGTCGGCCACTGAAGTTCGAATTTATAAAGGAAACTGCTGATGTGATAAATGCCGAAGTGAACAGAGTCAATGCTGAAATAGGGAACTTGCAAAATACTGTTGTTGAGGTGCATAATAAAAAGTTTACGGTTGGTCATAGTTTGTCGTTAACGATGACAGATGGGAAAGTGGCGAGTAGTATCACTGGAACTTCATCTATGGCGGCTTGTTTCATTTGTGGAGCAAAACCGACAGAAATGAATGATATTGATGCCTTGATATTAAGAAATACTTCAGATGAAAGTCTCAAATTCGGTATTTCTCCACTTCATGCTCGTATAAAATTTATGGAGTGCATTTTGCACATTGCGTACCGTCTTACTTTTAGAAAGTGGAGAATTACAAGGGACGTAAATCTAGAGATGGAAGCAAATAAAGCAGCTATTCAAGACAATCTGAAACAAATACTGGGTATCAATGTAGACGTAGTGAAACAAGGAATGGGCACAACAAATGACGGGAATATGTCTAGACGATTTTTTGAAAATCCTGCTCTAACATCTGGTAACTGGAGTAAACGAAGAACTGGTTCATCGCTTTAAAATTATATTGACCACAATCAATTGCAGGAAGTCGATTGATACAGACAAATTCTATAGATATTGTTTGGATACCGCCAAACTGTATGTTGACCTTTATGGCTAGTATTATATGCCCATAACTGTTCACAAAGTTTTAATTCATGGCAGCAAAATTATTTCAGAGGCTATTTTACCAATAGGTGAGTTTTGGTTAACCTTTTTTAATTTTATATCTTAATTTATGCAAGTTGTAATGTTTTTTCATAGGAATGTTATCTGAAGAAGCACAAGAAGCACGCAACAAGGATTACAGGAACTATAGGATGTATCATTCCAGAAGAATTGGACGCATATCCACTAACGAAGATGTGATGCATCACTTATTAATGTCTTCGGATCCGTACATAAACATTTTCGTACTAAAATAAAATTAAAAAAATTAGAATGTCAAGAAGATGTAAAAAAGTTGATAAAAGAGACTTGATAAAAGAGAATTTAGTTTGTATGCGAGGTGGGCGTAAAAGTGGGCGGATATTATTGAAATTTAACACCAACATATAAAATGTCATAAAAATGCTATGTACCAAAAATCAGTGCTGTAGGTCAAAAATTAAGTTTCACCTTATATGGGAGGTGGGCGTAAAATGGTGGGCGTGATTTTGATTTTTTCATTTTTTTCTTGATTGGAATCCAAAACAATGATGTACCAAATGTCATTGTCCTGCGACAACTCCTTGTATTTTTAGCCGCAGTATGCACTAGCAGAAACCTACATGTGCGGCGGCACCACTCTTGATGAAATTTTCAGAGGTTGTTCGTTGTGGTTTGGGGAAGGGTTAGAAATAACAAGTAAGGAAGGGCTAAGTTCGGGTGTCACCGAACATTTTATACTCTCGCATGATAAAGTGATAATCGAGATTTCATTATACGTCATTTACATATTTTTCAAATACCGTATTTTTGTAAAGTTTTATTCCGCTATCATAATTGGTTCCTAATGTATACATTTATTATACAGAGAAGGCATCAGATGGAATTCAAAATAGCGTTATATTGGAAGAAGGCGTGGTTGTGAACCGATTTCACCCATATTTCGTACATGTCATCAAGGTGTTAAGAAAATATTATATACCGAATTTCATTGAAATCGGTATAGTAGTTCCCGCGATATGGTTTTTGGTCCATAAGTGGGCGACGCCACGCCCATTTTCAATTTTTAAAAAAAGCCTGGGTGCAGCTTTCTTCTGTCATTTCTGCCATTTCTTCCGTAAAATTTAGTGTTTCTGACGTTTTTTGTTAGTCGGTTAACGCACTTTTAGTGATTTTCAACATAACCTTTGTATGGGAGGTGGGCGAGGGTATTATCCGATTTCTTCCATTTTTGAACTGTATATGGAAATGCCTGAAGGAAACGACTCTATAGAATTTGGTTGACATAGCTATAGTAGTTTCCGAGATATGTACAAAAAACTGAGTAGGGGGCGGGGCCACGCCCACTTTTCCAAGAAAAGTACGTCCAAATATGCTCCTCCCTAATGCGATCCTTTGTGCCAAATTTCACTTTAATATCTTTATTTATGGCTTAGTGATGACACTTTATAGGTTTTCGGTTTCCGCCATTTTGGGGGCGTGGCTGTAAGCAGATTTTGCCCATCTTCGAACTTAACCTTCTTATGGAGCCAAGAAATACGTGTACCAAGTTTCATCATGATATCTCAATTTTTACTCAAGTTACAGCTTGCACGGACGGACGGACGGACGGACAGACAGACATCCGGATTTCGACTCTACTCGTCACCCTGATCACTTTGGTATATATAACTGTATATCTGACTCTTTTAGTTTTAGGACTTACAAACAACCGTTATGTGAACAAAACTATAATACTCTGCTTAGCAACTTTGTTGCGAGAGTATAAAAATACCTTATACTTTTTGTGGGGATCTGTACCTGTTAAAAAAGTGACAATACGCTTTCATAATTTAGCAACAAGGAAGGCTTTGATGTAACGTGTCTGTGAATACGACATTTAATATTAGATTTATATTTGACGCCGACTGTGCCGGACGGAAAGTCCGATAGTTATTAATATAATATTATAATTGTTAGTTATATATATAAATTATAATAAATCGTGATATGGCAAAATATTACATTGGCGACGAAGATAATTGGGAAGTATTTTACATAAAATGAGAAAGACCGTATAGGATTTTAAATTCAAACGGAAGTAGCGACGCTAGGCGTACACACACACGCACAGATTCATACATGTATTTTGGTTGAATATGCGTGTAGGGAAATGTAAGAAGGAAATTTTATTCAGCGTTACCTGAATAACGGAATTCATTCCAAATGGAATAAGATAGGAATAAATTGGAAATTTCAAGGTGAAAATAAAAATGTCTGAAATGAATTGAGAAATTGAAAAGTTTGAAATTTGCAAATGGAGTGAGATATTCCCAAAAAAAAATTGAAATTTGATAAGATTTGAGAAGTTTAAAAAAATTGAAAAATAATTAAAAAAAAAAAACGAAAAAGAAAAATAAGTAAAGAGTCTATTCCAAATGGAATGAGACAAATGCAAATGAATTGAGATATTTAAAAAATTAGAAAATTTGAAGATGATTCGAGAAATCTAGAAAAAACGAAAAGAAATATAAGTAAAGAGTCTATTCCAAATGGAATGAGACAAATGTAAGAGCGAAATGAATGATCGAGAATATGTGCATATTTGTATATTTCAAATGAAATAGAAAGGGACCAAATGCTATTGTATTAAGAAACTATATTCCAAATTTAATAATGTTGGAAGCAAGGGTAAAATGATTCATTTTTGTTTCTTTATGTGTAAGAAGAATGTCATGAGGAAAAATTTAGCTGATGAGTTTTTTCTCAATGAATGAAAGATAAGAAAACACAGTTTTCCAAATATAATCGAAATTAACTTATTTGAGTTTTGTTTTTTTTTATAAAATAAAATGTGTTTTTATGGTAATCGTTTCAGCGAGAAATAAACATGACGGAACTGAAACCATTTCAATATCAGGGAATGGACAAGGCGTTATGGCGTACGGAGTGGAAGGCGTGGTTGCGTTCGTTTTATATATATATTGACGCAGAGGAGATAACCTCTATACATAAGAAAAGAAATAAACTTCTGCATTTGGGAGGATCCCAGCCCCAGGCAGTGGTATAAAGCATTCCTGGTGCTTTAGTACCATATGATGAGCAAGCGAAAAACGATGTGTTTTAAAAGATAAAATCATCGATGTCTGGGCACGGTTAGGTTTAAAAAAAAGGTTACTTGAAAACGAACTAACTTTGGATGAGGTCATTAAAACATGTAGTATTGATGAACAAGTCAACAAACAAACACAGTCTATGACATCCCAAGGTAATCCAAGCGGCATCAACAAAATTGTACAGCAAAGCATAGAAAGCGAGTGTGGAAGATGTGGTAAAAGGGGACATCGCGAAAATAGTACGGAGTGTCCTGCTAGAAATATGAAAAGCAGGAAATGCGATAGAATTGAATATTTTTATCGGAAATGCCGCACACGGTTACGGAAGCCCAACTTCAAAAGAGATGAACCGGATAGGAAACGCTGGAGACGAAAAGATACGGTGGTACAGTCCACAAGTAGCGAAATTGAAAATGTACTCGGCGGTTCGAAGGGACCTGCGTTATTCAGAGTGGAGAAGGAGTCGTCAAAAGAGGGGGAGATCCCGTGTAAAATAAAAGGTTACATAATTACTATGAGCATCGATTCGGGCTCTAATTTGAACCTGATCAGCCATTCACATTGGCAACGATTATGCGAGGAAAACTGGCGCTGCAAGACTCAATGGGTTTGTGGTTACAATCTTTTTCAAAAGACCAACATTCCTGGTGTATGTTTTACCACCAGCGGAAATCTGCGCAATATTTCCTTCTCGCTTTACTACCTTATACGTGGCAATATCAAATGTGGGTGTCAACTTATGCGGAAATATTACATTCTTAAGAGTACTGTATCTCCAACTTGGATGTCAATATATTAACGCTAATGCTCAGAGGATAGTCGTTGTGGATCGAGGAAGATTTAGAAATAAAAATAACTTATGCTTTTTATGAGGAAAAGTCGAAAAATTGGACTATTCCGAAAAGTAACTTTTTTCCATATACTTATGTATGTACATTATTTTTTTCAATTTTTGTTTGTTTTGTTTTTAAATATATTTATTTGTATTTCAACTTATTTGAATCATTAAATTTCGGTCGCTTGCTTTTTTATTTCGGCTATTCGGAGGATGGAGTCATGTGTAGAAGTTCACGCAAGTGAGGAAAGTTCTCTGATCGCCATTCACTTGGGAGTGGCCAGAAACGATTCTTTTACACATGGCTCAAGCAGCTCACTACTTCCGGTCTTTGACCAAGTATCCTCTGGATAGCCAAAGAACATCCGTTCGAAGGCGAAACATCCCCTACATAAGGTTGTGCGCTGGGTTTGGGACCCGCCTCGTAAAAATCAGTACCAATGAAAAAGACAAAACAGCCTCGGATGAGAGACCCCCCTTTTTATGACGACCATGGCAAACGAAATAAGGACTACGATATCAGGGCATGCACCTGGAATGTCCGGACCCTTAATTGGCAAGGTGCCGCTGCCCAGCTGGTTGATGTCCTCGCGAAAATAAAGGCTGACATCACCGCCGTCCCAGAAATGCGATGGACGGGACAAGGACAGAGACGAGTAGGTCCTTGTGACATTTACTACAGTGGCCATATAAAGGAGCGCAAGTTTGGTGTTGGATTCGTGGTGGGAGAGAGACTCCGCCGCCGAGTACTATCATTCACTCCGGTGAATGAAATAGCTGATTTGCGCCCACGCTCCGACGGAAGAGAAGGAAAATGTGACCAAAGATGCCTTCTATTTGCGCTTGGAGCGCGCTTATGAGAGCTGCCCCCGCCATGATGTCAAAATCGTGTTTGGCGACTTTAACGCCAGGGTGGGCAAAGAAGGTATCTTTGGCACTACGGTCGGTAAATTCAGCCTCCACGACGAAACATCCCAAATGGGTTGAGGCTGATTGACTTCGCCGGGGCCCGAAATATGGTTATCTGTAGTACTAGATTCCAGCATAAGAAGATTCATCAAGCTACCTGGTTGTCTCCGGATCGAAAAACTACCAACCAGATCAATCATGTTGTGATAGACGGAAGACACGTCCCCAGTGTTTTAGATGTGTGTGCGCTCCGAGGTCATAACATCGACTCGGACCACTATCTTGTTGCAGTAAAGATTCGCAACCGCCTCTGTGCAGCAAAAATCGCACAACAAACACAAGGAAGGTTCGACGTCGAGAAGCTGCAATCACAACAGACCGCCGAACGATTTCCGACTCGACCTGCACTCCTGCTCTCTGAGAGCACTCGTCAACAACTGGGTATAAGGGAACTGTGGGACGGCATTTCAAATTCCTTACGTACAGCTGCAACCGAAACCATTGGTTTTCGGAAAGTGCAAACGAACAGCTGGTACGACGAGGAGTGCCGTGTCGCAGCGGAGAGAAAACAGACTGCCTACCTCGCAACGTTACGATCAACCACAACACGTGCGGGATGGGATAGATACCGAGAGTTGAAAAGGGAAGCGAGACGCATTTGCAGACAGAAAAAGAAAGAGGCTGAAATGCGTGAGTACGAAGAGCTTGATAAGCTGGCCGACAGAGGTAATGCTCGAAAATTCTACGAAAAAATGCGGCGGCTTACAGAAGGTTTCAAGACCGGAGGGAACACTTCTCCAGCCTTCTGAATGGCAGTGAACGCACAACGCGAGGAGAAGGCGAACCCGATTCCCCAATCGATGACGATGGAGCAGACGATCCATTGCCCGACCATGAAGAAGTTTGAAAAGCAATTACCCGCCTGAAGAACAATAAAGCGGCGGGGGCCGATGGATTACCGGCCGAGCTGTTCAAACACGGCGGCTAAGAACTGATAAGGAGCATGCATCAGCTTCTTTGTAAAATATGGTCGGACGAAAGCATGCCCAACGATTGGAATTTAAGTGTGCTATGCCCAATCCATAAAAAAGGTGACCCCACAATCTGCGTCAACTACCGTGGGATTAGATTCCTCAACATCGCATATAAGGCCCACCGTCAACAAACTGATTGGACCTTATCAGTGTGGCTTTAGACCTGGCAAATCAACAACCGACCAGATATTCACCATGCGCCACATCTTGGAAAAGACCCGTGAAAGAAGAATCGACACACACCACCTCTTCGTCGATTTCAAAGCTACTCTCGACAGCACAGAAAGGAGCTGCCTTTATGCCGCGATATATGAATTTGGTATCCCCGCAAAACTAATACGGCTGTGTAAACTGACGTTGAGTAACACCAAAAGCTCCGTCAGTATCGGGAAGGACCTCTCCGAGCCGTTCGATACCAAACGAGGTTTCAGACAAGGCGACTCCCTATCGTGCGACTTCTTCAACCTGCTTCTGGAGAAAATAGTTCGAGCTGCAGAACTAAATAGAGAAGGTACCATCTTCTATAAGAGTGAACAGTTGCTGGCGTATGCCGATGATATTAATTTAATCGACCTCAACACCCGCGCCGTTTGTTCTGCTTTCTCCAGGCTGGACAAGGAAGCACAGAAAATGGGTCTGGCAGTGAACGAGGGCAAAACGAAATATCTCCTGTCATCAAACAAACAGTCGTCGCACTCGCGACTTGGCTCTCACAGTCATAACTTTGAAGTTATAGATAGTTTCGTCTATTTAGGAACCAGTATTAACACCAACAACAATGTCAGCCTGGAAATCCAACGCAGGATTGCTCTTGCCAACAGGTGCTACTTCGGACTGAGTAGGCAATTGAAAAGTAAAGTCCTCTCTCGACGAACAAAAGCTAAACTCTATAAGTCGCTCATAATTCCCGTCCTGCTATATGGTGCAAAGGCTTGGACGATGACAGCAACCGATGAGTCGACGTTACGAGTTTTCGAGAGAAAAATTCTGCGAAAGATTTATGGTCCTTTGCGCATTGGCCACGGCGAATATCGCATTCGATGGAACGATGAGCTGTACGAGATATACGACGGCATTGACTTAGTTCAGCGAATTAAAAGACAGCGGCTACGCTGGCTAGGTCATGTTGTCCGAATGGACGCAAACACTCCAACTCTGAAAGTATTCGACGCAATACCCGCCGGGGGAAGCAGAGGAAGAGGAAGACCTCCACTCCGTTGGAAGGACCAAGTGAAGAAGGACCTGGCTTCGCTTGGAATTTCCAATTGGCGCCACGTAGCGAAAAGAAGAAACGACTGGCGCGCTGTTGTTAACTCGGCTATAATCGCGTAAGCGGTGTTACGCCAATTAAGAAGAAGATTCAAAAAAAAATTACTTAAAATTATTCAGTGAAAACTTTATGTGTGTTTTACACAAAGTGATCAATTACAGATTGAAATTTGTTACGAAGCCGCGAAGAGGTCGCGCTAATATCGGCCGCCGTCCTTTTGCCATCAACGTAGGGCAGCCTAAGATACATGAACGTACTCGCAGGATGCGATGACATACGTGTGGAATTATGGATCACTGTCAAACAGCAAAGCGATCGTCACGATTTCACAGCACTTCTCAAACAACAGTTAAGATGAGGACCTTGCGGACATCACAATACCACTTCGGTTTGTATATTCGGAAATAAATGCACAAAACATTATCCACGTGAACTGGAAATGATGGATATTCTCTCTATCAGCATTGCTCACCAGATGAAAATGGCAGATCATTCAGCATTCAATTTAGAGGGGTGAATATTGAAGTTGACTTCGTACCATATTTACCATTATTGTCTAATTCACATTCAAAACTCATATCAATGTTGAGTATTGCAGTTTGCTGAAATCGATAAAATAAGTTTGTAAGTACGTCACCAAAGAAAGCAACATGGCGATTATTGGCCTTGAACGAGATGAGATCAGCAAGTATCAAATGGGTCGATACGTGAACTAAAATAAAGCGCTTTTTAGGATATTTACTTTTGCAATTCATGAAAGTTTTCCGACTGTTGTGCGTCTCGCGGTTCAAATTCATTTAAGTCATTGCGTTTTGTGAATGGTAAAGTGTGTGCATTTGTTTGAGAAGAATGCCAGTAATTGCTGGAACATAATAGAACCTGGAAACAAGTGATGGACAATGAGATAGCTACTTCGCATGCCACAGAAGGTCGCCTACTTTTCGCGAAGATCATTTCGACATATCATATAATATTGCTGATGATATTTTACTTTGTATTGGCTAAGAATCGGAAATGGCCAAATTTCGGTTGATACTTCCAGTGGATTGATATCAATTTCACCTGCCTTTTGTAAATTCACTTCAAGGAAAGACGAACTCATCACGAATGTTTATCCGAACATTAACCAAATTATCGTCACTTCGCTAGAAGAGTGTGGCATAAATCTGGAAATGCTATGTTTTTCACATGGCCAGATATACGTGGCGTGTTCACGAGTTGGAAAACCTCCTTCCCTGTATATTTACGCACCAGAACAGAAACCAAAAATGTTGTTTATCAAGCTGCGCTACATTGAAAAAAATGTAGAAAAATCGCAAATAAATGATTTTTAACACAATATAAATTCAACTTTCTCTTCATTTCACTACACATAATTTCACGCAGGGCAACGGCTGCAGGGTCAGCTAGTGACTTAATGTAGTTTGATAGCACATCTCAATATATTACATCACCTCTCGTCACGTCACATCACTTGGCGATGTCATATCACACCACGCAAAGCCAGATTTAGATTAGTCGGTTATCGTTTGGAAAATCATTGTATCATAAAACTCCAAACATATATATACTTTATAGGGTCTCCGACGCTTGCTTCTGGGTGTTACAAACTTCGTGACAAACGTAATATACCCTGTTCAAGGTATAAAAATATAGTAAAGTTGTTTTGATTGAATTCCGAAGCATCTATTTCGGAACTTAACAAAACAATTTTATTTAATGTGACAAGAAATCAGTTTATTCTTCAAATCTATGACGTCCCTCTCAAAGTAATCCCCCATGATCCCAATACACTTGTGCCAACGTTTCTTCCAATCCTCTAAACAGATGTTAAAGTAAATTTTCGAAAAAGCTTTCAAGATGCGTAGCGATTTAGGTTTTATGTATTTAATTGACTAAAAACAGTTTCCCTGAAGCGGACGGTTGAGTATGCTGAGTAGCCAGTATGCTGTATGCGACATTACATTATCGTAGTGCAAAAACTAAAAGTTGTCAGCCCATTATTCCGGCCTCTTTTTACGAATGAGACGTCGAGCGCATTGTTGCTAATAATGAAAATTATAATAACACAAAGATATTGCACATAAAGCAAGATCTGTTGCTTAGGGATATATGAATCCTGTATATAAATATATTAAGGTGTTCGTTATTTAAAAAATTTATTGTTTTTTGCAAACACCCTCTGAAGTTTCAGTTTGCATTCTAAAAAAGATTTAAGGTAAAAATCTCTTTATTTTCAATTTACATCTTATTTATTTTTTCATGTAAAAACATGGAATTTTTTAATATTTTGCATTAAGCAACTAAAGCTATAACTTTCGAAAGCGAAATTCTAATACGAAATTTTTTGTTATACAAAAATTGTTTTCATACTTTTTTTTATACTCTCGCAACAATGTTGCTAAGGAGAGTATTATAGTTTTGTTCACATAACGGTTGTTTGTAAGTCCTAAAACTAAAAGAGTCAGATATAAGGTTATATATACCAAAGTGATCAGGGTGACGAGTAGAGTCGAAATCCGGATGTCTGTCTGTCCGTCCGTCCGTCCGTCCGTGCAAGCTGTAACTTGAGTAAAAATTGATATATCATGATGAAACTTGGTACACGTATTCCTTGGCTCCATAAGAAGGTTAAGTTCGAAGATGGGCAAAATCGGCAAACTGCCCCGCCCACAAAATGGCGGAAACCAAAAACATATAACGTGTCATAACTTAGCCATAAATAAAGATATTAAAGTGAAATTTGGCACAAGGGATCGCATTAGGGAGGGGCATATTTGGACGTAATTTTTTTGGAAAAGTGGGCGGGGCCCCGCCCCCTACTAAGTTTTTTGTACGTATCTCGGAAACTACTATAGCTATGTCAACCAAACTCTATAGAGTCGTTTCTTCAGGCATTTCCATATACAGATCAAAAATGGAAGAAATCGAAACCACGCCCACCTCCCATACAAAGGTTATGTTGAAAATCACTAAAAGTGCGTTAACGGACTAGCAAAAAACGTCAGAAACACTAAATTTTACGGAAGAAATTGCAGAAGGAAGCTGCAACCAGGCTTTTTTTAAAAATTGAAAATGGGCGTGGCCTCGCCCACTTATGGACCAAAAACCATATCTCAGGAACTGTAGACCGATTTCAATGAAATTCGGTATATAATATTTTCTTAACACCTTGATGACATGTACGAAATATGGGTGAAATCGGTTCACAACCACGCCTTCTTCCAATATAACGCTATTTTGAATTCCATCTGATACCTTCTCTGTATAATAAATGTAAACATTAGGAACCAATTATGATAGCGGAATAAAACTTTACAAAAATACGGTATTTGAAAAATATGTAAATGACGTATAATGAAATCTCGATTATCACTTTATCATGCGAGAGTATAAAATGTTCGGTGACACCCGAACTTAGCCCTTCCTTACTTGTTCGTAAAGACATTGCATCAAAAGTTATGTGCAGTTCGAATAACAAGTTTTATACATTATGTGTTGCTCATACGACTGGGTGTACTACAAGATGCGTTCCAAAGTAAACAGGACTTTTTGAATCTAGCGCCCCTTGGTGGCGCCATCTATATGTCGTTAGAATCTGGTATCTTTTCGATTGTCCAGTGATAAGTTAATGATTTTATGACATTTCATAGATAGAAGTTATTTCGTTTTAAGTGTCAGTATGTTTGTACTATCGGTGCGAAAATGAGCTTCGAACAAAGAGCCAACATTAAATTTTGTTTTAAAATTGGTAAAACTTTTACCGAAACGCTTCAATTGATGAAATAAGTTCATAGCGATGATTCTCTATCCCGTAGCTGAGTGCACGAGTGGTTTCAACGTTTTCAAAGTGGTCGTGAGGACATAAATGACGATAAACATGTGGGTGAATCAAAATCCGTGATCACCGGAAATTCCATCGAAACTGTGCGTGAATTCATCAAAAATCAGCCAAAATCATCATTGAAATTCAAGGAAATGGAATTAAACATCTCCAAAACATCGATTTATCGCATTGTGATCGAACATTTGGGCTTATGAAAGGTGTGTGCACGGTTTGTTCCGCACAAATTGACTGACGACCAAAAATTGCTCAGAATCCAACATTCGGTCGACGCTTGTGACCGATTATTTGACCAAAAATCACATTTTAACCATTAACCACTCCCCGTATTCACCTGATATGGCACCGTGCGACTTCTTTCTGTTCGGAAAAATGCATTTGCCCATGAAAGAAAAGCATTATGCACACGTAGAGGCTATTCGAAAGGCTTGCACCGGCATACTGGCAGCTATACCGGCCAACGAGCTAAAACACTCGTTCGATTTGCTTTTGTACCATGCAAAACGCTGTATTGAAGCAGAAGGAGAATATTTTGAATAAAATAAATTGATTTTGCCGAAAAAACCATTAGTTCTGTTTTTTTTTTAAGTCCGGTTTACTTTGGAAAGCACCTTGTATGTCAATACAGTATATTTGATGTATAATTTTAATCGCGTGTAACTTTTCAAAGAGTGGTTTAACGAAAAAATCAAAAAGAAAAATCGTTAACGTTTATTTATAGAGCAGAAAATTTAATACCAAAATATTTCTATCTTAATGCTAACGATTTATTTGCTTGGACTAAACTTTATTGCAAAAAAAACAAAAGATTCCATGTAAAGTAAATGGGAAAGCTTAAATTATATAGATACCATTGAAATTGGATTTTTAAAAACTAAAACTGTGGGGAATCAAAATTAACTTGGAAAAGTAACGGTTACATTAATTTACACACATACATATGTAAAATCAGTTTGATTTTCCTTATTGTTCTTTACAAAAAAATTACTGACAAGTGTTGACGACAAGTAAAGTGAAGTAAACAATTTTAATGAGCGGTCATACAATCATGGAAAATGTATAATGACAGTATATTTTTCGTATATTTATAAAATTTATATCTCATTGATCACATGAACATTTATAAACGATATATAGCTAAGTATTAGAAATGAAAAATATAAATACATTGAATTGACAATTACATGCATAAGATACTGCTCTAACTCTTCCTCTGATCCACACATAGAAGCGAGGAAAGGGCACCGCCTTGAGAGTTCCTGTGCTTATGCAACTTGTTGATATCGCTGAGCCGTGGGATGCTACGTAGGTTGCATTTTATTCTTCGGAATTAGAGAACAAAAACAAATTTTAATCATCGAAAATTACATAATTGTTTTTAAAGTATTATCCACTAATATCTACTATGTACTTCTGCTTCTGCTTGAATCGATTTTTGAAACACTTCGGCCACTCTCATTGAGGTATCCCCTAAACATGCCTTTTGAACGCATCAACCACCTCTTCTGGTATCGAAAATCGTTGACCTATTAATTATTTTGTTAGAAACGAGAATAAAAAGAAAGCATAACATTTCATGACAGAACTATACAGGGGATGACCTAACAAATTGAAGGTTTAAGTGCTCAAAAATGCAATTGTTTAAGTCGATTATCGTGGTGAAGAGTGACCGTCTGCGGCGGTTGGTTTTCCCTTTTTTGTGTGGCCTTCATCGTAAACAACTATTTTTTTACAATCAAATGTTGATAAAGGATACTTCACATGATGATACTAATTTTTTTCATAAGTATCGATTGAATCCATCTGCACATCTATGCCGTCCTGTGTCAGAGACTCCATGATCATGCTTATCTCTTTGTTTTTAAAAGCTTATTCTATCGGGTGATTTTTTAAGAGCTTGATAACTTTTTTTTAAAAAAAAACGCATAAAATTTGCAAAATCTCATCGGTTCTTTATTTGAAACGTTAGATTGGTTCATGACATTTACTTTTTGAAGATAATTTCATTTAAATGTTGACCGCGGCTGCGTCTTAGGTGGTCCATTCGGAAAGTCCAATTTTGGGCAACTTTTTCGAGCATTTCGGCCGGAATAGCCCGAATTTCTTCGGAAATGTTGTCTTCCAAAGCTGGAATAGTTGCTGGCTTATTTCTGTAGTCTTTAGACTTGACGTAGCCCCACAAAAAATAGTCTAAAGGCGTTAAATCGCATGATCTTGGTGGCCAACTTACGGGTCCATTTCTTGAGATGAATTGTTCTCCGAAGTTTTCCCTCAAAATGGCCATAGAATCGCGAGCTGTGTGGCATGTAGCGCCATCTTGTTGAAACCACATGTCAACCAAGTTCAGTTCTTCCATTTTTGGCAACAAAAAGTTTGTTAGCATCGAACGATAGCGATCGCCATTCACCGTAACGTTGCGTCCAACAGCATCTTTGAAAAAATACGGTCCAATGATTCCACCAGCGTACAAACCACACCAAACAGTGCATTTTTCGGGATGCATGGGCAGTTGGCCACCAAGATCATGCGATTTAACGCCTTTAGACTATTTTTTGTGGGGCTACGTCAAGTCTAAAGTCTACAGAAATAAGCCAGCAACTATTCCAGCTTTGGAAGACAACATTTCCGAAGAAATTCGGGCTATTCCGGCCGAAATGCTCGAAAAAGTTGCCCAAAATTTGACTTTCCGAATGGACCACCTAAGACGCAGCCGCGGTCAACATTTAAATGAAATTATCTTCAAAAAGTAAATGTCATGAACCAATCTAACGTTTCAAATAAAGAACCGATGAGATTTTGCAAATTTTATGCGTTTTTTTTTTAAAAAAAGTTATCAAGCTCTTAAAAAATCACCCGATACATATGTCTAGAAGGGCAATCAGTGTATATTGCTGGAGGTCTATTTGCTTTTCTATTACATTTACTACCTCGACTAAGCCAGTTTCTGCCGATTGACCCTTTATGAAACTTAAATTAATTAAAAATTATTTCTCATAATTATATGTGGTGCGTTATCTATTGTTTCTAAAGGGTGTCCTATTCTATTAACACAATTAATGTAGTAAAGTGCTGACATCCCTAAAAAAACGTGTTCATAATTAAACAGTTTCTCAAAAATAATTAAAGCTTGGCGGCCGAAAATCGAAAATTTTAATCAAACTAAAAGAATAGTATTTCCACTTCATCAATTAAGAAATTTAATAGAAATGGCAATTTAAATCTTACGTCTTTTGTATATTCAATAAATCTACTCAAAATTAAACAAATTTCAATTGCAAATAGCAAAATGCTAGCAAGTGTTAAAGGTAATAATGCTAACTAAATGCTCATATTACCAAGGAAACAACAACACAAAAGTATATTGAACTAACTGCTACTGAGCTGTGATGACAGCAGTTCACCTTTCGCAAGTTTCTGCATGACTGCCCAGCAATTCACGAAACTGCGCATGTGCCAGACACCTAATACTCATCTTGCGCAAGTATTTGTAAAGAGTACTCGTAAGTGAATTTAATAATTAAAGAGTGATTGTTGAAAACTTGGGAAGCGCGGGAGTATTAAGTTCTATAGGAATGTCGTAGAGGAAATGGAATTCAAATTAGCAAAGAAGATGTTTGTGACAAATATAAATGTCTAACATATTCTTTTTGGAAGGCGGGGAGAACTTGCGCGATCTGCATCCCTGTGCTAGTTGTAATTAACTTTTTCTGAAAGCTGAGCTGTAGTGCATCACCGAACCAGGTATAATATAAGCCCTACATTAGACGCCAATGTGCAACCAGATAACAGTTCAACTTGTGTGGCTGTTTCAAGTTGCACTTCCGGTGCAAGCTATGCCATGCCAGCCTAGGATATTTTGTAAATACTTGCAAAGTGGCATCTGTTAAAAATCGCTTCTACAACGAGATAACATGGCATGGCATAGCTTCTTCTGACTTCTTTTCTATTAATAATTATCATGTTCAGTTGTATTTGTACCTTGGAGTTATTTAAAGAGGTTCGTATTAATGTGAAAAAGGTTAAGGCAGTGGCGCGAAATATTTAAATTTTATCCATAAAATGTAACTACCCAAAACTGAAAAAAAGTTGCAAATGAGAGATCTTTTCATACCTTGCCCGTAATCGAGAAATGTTAGAAATGTCTGGAAATATGCCTATGTCATAGCTTTCTAGCAACACTTTATTTTTTTGCTACAGACAAACTTTGGTTGGTTAGTTGAGAAGGAAAGCGCTTGAGAACCAGATATAGGCATATTTCAAGACATTTCTGCCGTAATTATGCCATTATGCAAATTGGGTTCCGTGGTAAAAACCAAATTAACCCCTAACCAGCAACTCAATGGATTTGATAAAAATTAGACTTTTTCCACGGCATTTGCCCAATATCTCTCTGGTTGGAGCATTGAAAGCCATTGAACATGTCTCGTGTCATCCATCTAAAGGCTGGGCATTTGCATAAATAATGTGCCAACGTCTCATCATCTTCCCCGCATACCCTGCAATCCATTGCGGCTAGATGCGTTAGCTCTCCCCTCTATACATCCGACACTGAACAACCACACGACAACACACCACACTAACGCGATCCACAAATGAAGACACCACACATGCAGACATTCCACATGAAGACACCACACACTATTACACACGAATATACCACACATGCTGACATCACACCACAACTCTACACTATCAAACCATCAAAAGCGACCGCTCCAGAGGACGATCTTCCCTTCTTTTCGTCGATCTCGGACCGAACGAACGTATCCCGCAGCGTCAATTGTTCTTTATTATACATCGAAGTGTCTACAAAAGTGGAGTGCAGTGAATAAAAGACAATAAAACTAAAAAAACCAAAAGGAAAAACCCCAAACGTACTGTGTTTTGCTGTTAATTATCGGGTGATTTTTTAAGAGCTTGATAACTTTTTTAAAAAAAACGCATAAAATTTGCAAAATCTCATCGGTTCTTTATTTGAAACGTTAGATTGGTTCATGACATTTACTTTTTGAAGATAATTTCATTTAAATGTTGACCGCGGCTGCGTCTTAGGTGGTCCATTCGGAAAGTCCAATTTTGGGCAACTTTTTCGAGCATTTCGGCCGGAATAGCCCGAATTTCTTCGGAAATGTTGTCTTCCAAAGCTGGAATAGTTGCTGGCTTATTTCTGTAGACTTTAGACTTGACGTAGCCCCACCACCTAAGACGCAGCCGCGGTCAACATTTAAATGAAATTATCTTCAAAAAGTAAATGTCATGAACCAATCTAACGTTTCAAATAAAGAACCGATGAGATTTTGCAAATTTTATGCGTTTTTTTTTAAAAAAAGTTATCAAGCTCTTAAAAAATCACCCGATAGTTGCGGGTGAACAGGCTGTGTTTTTTTATCACATTCTATTATTAAATAATTTGTGCGGAAAGACCTAGCGCCGAGGTAAGTGGTGGCTAAAAACAACGATTTAAATACACTGAATTCACCTTTACTGTATTCTGAGTGTTGAGACCTTAAGGAGTCAGTAGGGAAATCTGGCCTGTTTTTTAATATTTTTTTCATAGAAATTTTTATTTTAAAATAGAACTTTTTCACATATCATGAGGTATATCATGGAGTATAAACGATAGCCAGACGTTTTGTGAACATTTAAAAAAAAAATTAAGCAAATCGGTTATGTTTGGGCCTTTTTCGAAACCTTCCAATGGTAAAGTGGGTTTTTACATTAATTCTAAGGGTATAAGTGAACAGAAAATGGACAAAAAAAAATTTTTTTTTGAAAAAAGATTACCCTACTGACCCCTTAAGGGATGAATCCTACAGTAATACTGGTCTGTCCACGTCAACAGTACCAAGTATTCTCTGCATTGCTAGTGTTCTAAGACTAAGGTGTTTCTCAAACTTTCTTTGATTCAAATAACCGCTGAAGAAGCTGAATGGTATATGCCAGCTTAAGGGAATTGTGCCAAAGAGAAGAACAGCCAGAGGACTTGTTGATAGATAACCACTGTAAATGCCACTAATATGTAAAATATCTCCCACGATCCCACAGATTACAACACACAAATGTACGCAGTAAAATTTTACCACAAACAACAGCAAATGGTAGGTAGGCACACAACATGCTGTTAACTACTTGTATTGTGAAATGTTACTAACAGCATGCTAATATACATTTGCTTGTGCACATGTTATCTATATACTAGTAGATATTCTATAGGCTGTTCGATTTATTGACCGTAATATGCTTGCAAGCGTTGGAAGGGCTAAATAGAGGAAATAGTCATTTTACTTTATCCGTTCGCCGAATGCCTGTGAATGTCACCGTTATATCTCTTTTGACTGCCAGTCGTTGGTGTGATGTTTCCATGTTGTTGCTATATGATTGAAAGCAGATTGCGGAAGTAGTGGTAGTCGACGGATGTTGTGTTGCGTAGACAGTTAACGTGAGTAAGACTTTTAGTTGAATGTTGTTGACCGTAATTTAAGTAGTAAACAGCTACACTCACCAGCTGTAAATATAAGACAATAAATGCTTATCCTCTCTAGTTTGCAGCAACCACTAATATGTAATCGTTTTTGTACCCTGAAGTTACGAAGAATATATAAATATAAGTTAATAGCATGATGAATAGTATGACGAGCTGAGAGGGTTTTGCCATTTTAGTCTATCGGTCCGTTTGTCCACTTGTATGAATATACGCGAATTAGGCTCTCAGTTTCTGATATATCGATATGAAATTTTGCTCGGGTTCTTTTTTACTAATAAAGTGCTTGTTTTGAAAACTTTTCAATTTGGAGATATATCTTAGCGAAATTATTATCCAAGCAAGCAGTACAAACTCCGAAGAATTTATTTAGATCGTACTGAACATGTACAACGCCTACCTTGAAGCCGGAATATTCGCTAAAAAAGCAATGGCTGGTGATAATCATTGAGGGAAAAGGAGGCCCAAATTCGCCATCAGCATACCGTTCACTATGTATGCTTGACACAGCGGGAAAGTTATTCAAAAGCCTACTTACTCGAAGAGGCTATCAAGGAAGCTGGCGGACTGTCCCCTAGACAACATGGCTTTAGACTCGGCAGATCAACTATAGGAGCTATAAAATGCGTCATTGAAAGCATAGATGCAGCACATCGTAGATGGCATAAATATAAAAGAGTATTGTTGGTGGCGATACTAGATGTCCGAAATGACTTCAACAGCGCTAGATGGGTGGATATGATCGATGCTCTTGTATGAAGGCCGAAAAAGGAGCAGGCTTTTAATGTCGACACCAACCATTGTCTTATTATATGGACCCGAGATCTGGGCGGACGTGCTTAAAAAGGAAAACCGGCATAAGGTAGTGGCCAGAGTGCACCGCACCGCAGCCCTCAGAATTCATCAACCTACCGAACAGTATCAGGCGATGAAATATTAGTTATAAGCGGTAATGCCCCAATTTGCCTTCTAGCATATGAAAGGAAAAAGCTGTGGGAGCTAAAGAAAACATTCGATAAGAACAAGAGCGCAATGCAAGACGTAAGGAAAGATACAATACCAACATGGCAACAAAGATGGAAGAACAAAAGTTGCGGCAGATGGACGGCCAATCTAATAAAAGATCTGGACTTATGGACAAGCCGTAAATTCGGAGAAGTCGAATTTTACATAACCCAGCTATTGTTCGGTCACGGATACTTCAAAAGGCACCTCCACAGAATGGGAAAAGTCGAAGAGCCGTCATGCTTATACAACGACGCTACAGAAGACGACGCTGAACACACATTTTTTGAATGCGTGCGTTAGCAACAAGAACGCACCGTCGTAGAAGACCTGGTTGGCACAATAAACGCGGACAACTTAGTCAGCGTCATGTTGGAGAGTGAAGCAAACTGGGGAATTATCAAGAAATTCGCAGCAATCTTGCTTCGCAGCAAAAAAAGGGACCTGGACGCAGGTGCGCAAATGTAAATCTCTCAATTAGAAAAAATGGAAGGCCACCCTGAAGTAATGCAAATGTGGTCCCAGGGTGGAAGACGGTTCCTTAGAGGGGGGTTTTTAGTGGCCTGCAAGTAGCACATACCGTTGCTGTGACGACAGCACTGATGATGCGGAAGGCATTTGCCACCCCCTCACTCGCAAAAACAAAAAACAAAAAAAAAATGCTACATAGTATGTGTAAGAAATTTAGCTTTAAAAGATGTCAACGCTTGGGTGCCGCCGAAGCTAATGTTATTTCTTGTTTTTACTACCTTTAAAAATATGTATATCTCGAATACTGCAGATATTTCAGATTTACCCATCTATTACAACTTGAAAAAGTTAAGTCATTTACCAATAACATATCTTCAATTCAAGGGCGTCGCGACGGGGGGGTGTGGGGGGTGTGACACCCCCCATCTATGAACGAGTCGGCATTTTCGGCCGTTTTAATATCATAACTAAAAATTTGAAATTTCATTTCGGCAATTCCAGTAAGAGTTGCCAAGTACCCGGAAATTTGTTATCAAAACTTATTGAATATTTTTAAGATTTTCATCAAAATATATTATTGTACATTAATTTTTACGTCATATCCATTGCGAATTCACTAGCCGGCATTTATGAAAATTCTAACTTCAGTAAAACGCAATAAGTAGCTCTATAATTGCGGAAGCAAGCTTAAAAAGACACCTTATCGTAGTCTCCACGAGGATTATTAAAACACTACAATGTTCGAATAACAGTGGTTGAATATATTATAAATTAACGCATTGCTAGCGAGTTCAGTTGCATTTGCTGAAAAGTGTCAGATCAACCCTGAAAATGACTTTTCAAAACACCACAGAACACGCCGTGCTCCGAAGAAATATGACGATAATCCAGCAACTGCTTGTAATTTTGATTTCCAGACATTTTATAGAAAAGAATTCAAAATTGTCCTCGAAAATTTCACAAATTGTATTCAAGATAATTTGCAAGAAACTATGTCAACCTTCAAACCCATTCAAGAGATGTTCAGGATTCCAGCTAACAGAAGTAATATTACAATAGAATCTATACAATTTGTTGTGCAATTGGAACCTAAGTTCTTCAGTGAAGATCTAGATTGTATTTGTGCTGAAACACAATTTTTTTGATTCATGTAAAGAGTGTAAATCTTTTGATGACATTTCTATAGAAGAGTACAAATTGAGAAAGGTCATTCCTTCTGCGTACAAAATTGTTCATTACATAATGACTGCTCCTGTCACGTCAGCTTCATGTGAAAGTTCTTTTAGTAAATTGAAATTTGTTTTCAACGATTTGCGTACAACAATGGGGGATAAACCTATGAATTCTTTGATGCTGCTTTCTTCTTCAAAGGATAAAGTAGACGAAATCGATCTGCGCGATGTTGTTGGAAAATGGTCAATGTTGAAACATCGCAGAGTGAAAATATAACTGAGAAATTTATATTTTTTGCAATTCAATTTCTTAAGAAAATCTTGTTTTTAACCGCGTAACACGTCGCTGAAAAATATATGTATTTTATATTAAGATAAACATATTAAATGATGATTATACTAATATGTGCAATACTTATTTGAGAATAAAATAATGAATTATGCTATTATGTTGTCAAACTTCTCCGTAATACCTTATCAGAAATGAAGATATCCTTATTTTATATATATTTATAAACATATACATTAAATCGGCAAATTCTTGAAATGAGTCGGCATTTCAAAGGGACTCACCCCCCCATGATCTGGATCCTCGCGACGCCCCTGCTTCAATTGATATATTAAGGATCAAAAACATTGAAATTAAGATCAATTTCTCTAACCATTGAGTTTTTTTTTCATTTTAATAATCTAAAACAATCGAATAATATTTCTTTACTATGTTGGCTTCAAAGTAAATGCAATTAGTTTTCAAAATTACGTGTTTTTTCTAATAATTTTTTTTAGTGCTGTTAAGTTTTTTTTGCTTTTCGTCCTTCGCTAGAGTTGAATGCTCCATTTCTAGTGCAAATATTTTCTAGTTAAAGGCAACAAACAGGTAACAACCGAATATAAAAATGATACTGGTATACTGCTTTCTTATATGAATTCATTTGACGATATATAAATCTGCTTAACCAGAAGTTTATTGAGATATTCATTATGTTGCCTTTCATCAAACCTATTGCTAGCATATTCAAAAGTTACTCAAACATCTCATGAGCACATCAGGTGTCCACCTTTTTCTTAGTTGATTGGTTCGTTTTGCAAACGTCCCCTGAAGCTTATAGCATGTACCTTAAAAGTAAGCATTAAACTTTATTTTCATTTTAAATTGTGCCTAGATCACAACTCTTTCGCCATGTATATATCAAGGGATGTTTTGATATTTTCCATTAAAGAATTAAACCTACAACTTTTAAAAAGGGATTTTTACAAAATAGGTCTTAATGATTTGGTTCATAAAAACTAACCTTTAAAGCAGTTAGATTTATACATCAAATGTACTGAACATTCATACAAGTGTAATATAAATTCAGTGTTGCTCATACGACATGGTGTACGTTGTGAATACAGTATGTTTGACAATGAGAACTAAATATTAGACCGGTACCGGGTTTTCCAATAGACATGATATGATTTCTAAGTGTCGTTGCGGCATTTTTTAATATGTTTTGACTTGTATTTTTTTTTTTAACTGAGTTCAGTAATATTTATAATTTCTTTATGGAAAGATATACGTAAGGGCAACGTTTACAAATCATTCAATTTTGTTATCAAAATAATAATAAGTAATTAAGAAAATAGTCTTCTCTGATGAAACTGACTTTCCTCTGAGTGGTGCTGTAAATAAATAAATACTTGATTGTGGTGCGAATAATTTCCATAAATCATTCATGAGCAACAATTACATTCACCTAAGTTGACTAAGTTTTTGGTCTGGAGGAATCAGCATTCTTTTCAAATAAAGTTGATTATTGTCAATGGAAAGCAACATTGGGTTCCAAAAAGACGGAGCTACGTGCAAAAAAAAATTTGGAGATTCGATTATTTCAAGAAATTGTGACATAGTTTTCAAAAAGTTGTAATTTAACACCAATAGACTACTTCTTGTGTGGTTATTTGAAGGCACTGGCCTTTCGCAATACAGTAGACTCTCCTTACGCGTGAGAAATCAATATTAAACGAGCTATTCATGTTTTATGATTTAATTTAGTAGAAACAAGTAAGGAAGGGCTAAGTTCAGGTGTCACCGAACATTTTATACTCTCGCATGATAAAGTGATAATCGAAATTTCATTATCCGTCATTTACATATTTTTCAAATACCGTATTTGTGTAAATTTTTATTCCGCTATCATCATTGGTTCCTAATGTATATGCTCGTATTATACAGAGAAGGCATCAGATGGAATTCAAAATAGCGTTATATTGGAAGAAGGTGTGGTTGTGAACCGATTTCACCCGTATTTCGTATATGTCATCAGGGTGTTAAGAAAATATTATATACCGAATTTCGTTGAAATCGGTCTAGTAGTTCCTGAGATATTGTTTTTGGTCCATAAGTGGGCGACGCCACTCCCATTTTCAATTTTTAAAAAAAAGGCTGGGTGCAGCTTCCTTCTGCCACTTCTTCCGTAAAATTTAGTGTTTCTGACGTTTTTTGTTAGTCGGTTAAAGCACTTTTAGTGATTTTCAACATAACCTTTGTATGGGAGGTGGGCGTGGTTATTTCTTCTTCAATTTTTAAACTGTATATGGAAATATCTGAAAGAAACGACTCTATAGAGTTTGGTTGACATAGCTACAGTAGTTTTCGAGATAACTACAAAAAACTTAGTAGGGGCGGGGCCACGCCCACTTTTCCAAAAAATTACGTCCAAATATGCTTCTCCCTAATGCGATCCTTTGTGCCAAATTTCACTTTAATATCTTCATTTATGGCTTAGTTATGACACTTTATAGATTTTCGGTTTTCGCCATTTTGTGGGCGTGGCAGTTTCATCATGTTATCTCAATTTTTACTCAAGTTACAGCTTGCGGACGGACGGACGGACGGACAGACAGACATCCAGATTTCAACTCTACTCGTCACCCTGTTCACTTTGGTATATATAACCCTATATCTGACTCTTTTAGTTTTAGGACTTACAAACAACCGTTATGTGAACAAAACTATAATACTTTCCTTAGCAACTTTGTTGCGAGAGTATAAAAAGATTCGAAAATTGGGTTCACCGAATTAGTTTCTGCAAAACAAGTCGAAAAGGCAATTTGGTGTTATGTTCAAAACATGCACATATTTCATTTTACGTTTGAAATTCTAATTTTATGGCCGTTGCGAACACCGTGTCCGGTCCAAAAGCATGTCGAAGAAGTGTTTTAGCTCGTTGGCCGGTATGGCCTCCAGTATGCCGGTGCAAGCCTTTTGAATAGCCTCTACGTCTGCATAACGCTTTCCTTTCATGGGCAAATGCATTTTTCCGAACAGAAAGAAGTCGCACGGCGCCATATCAGATGAATACGGGGAGTGGTTAATGGTTAAAATGTGATTTTTGTTCAAATAATCGGTCACATTTTGGAGATGTTCAATTCCATTTCCATGAATTTCAATGATGATTTCGGCTGATTTTTGATGAATTCACGCAAAGTTTCGATGGAATTTCCTGTGATCACGGTTTTTGATTAGCCCACATGTTGATCGTCATTTATGTCCTCCCGACCTCTTTGAAAACGTTGAAACCACTCGTGCACTCCGCTACGGGATAGGCAATCATCGCCATAAACTTGCTTCATCAATTGAAAAGTTTACGTAAAATTTTTACCAATTTTAAAACAAAATTTAATGTTGGCTCTTTGTTCGCACTCATTTTCGCACCGATAGCACAAACATACTGACACTTAAAACGCAATAACTTCACTTCCAATTTATGAAATGCCATAAAATTTTCACGGAACAATCGATAAAAATAGCAAATTCTTACGCACCAGTCGACATATAGATGGCGCCACCATGTGGCGCTAAATTCAAAAAGTCTTGTTTACTTTGGAACGCACCTTATAGGTGCTAGGTCAAGTTTTAACCCAATTTTATCTATTTTACGCGAAAATATATTATTATGATTTAAACATATTTGTTATTTTTCGTTAAGATAGCTCAAATATTAACCGATATAGCCAGCTCAAAGTCATCTGGAAGTTCGAAAATCTTTATATTAGGTACTTAATACACAGAAAAACAAATGTCAGGAAAGGTTTATGTCTGAATTTCAATTGTATAGCTCACATATTGATCGATATTTTCGTAAGCGTGTTTGTAATCTGATTTCGCCCATCTACGAACTCGTAATTTTTTGTACTGGTGAACCTTCGTACCAAGTTTCACAAGATATCTCAATTTTTACTCAAGTTAAACGGATGAACGGACGGACAGACACACAGTCATCCGGATTTCAACTTTTCTCATCATCCTGATCATCTATATATATATAACCCTATATCTATCTCGATTAGCTTTGGGTGATACGTATAACCGTTAGGTGTAAATTGCGATCGGTGTCCATCCGTGGCCCATTCACCGAACGTGCGACGCGCGTTATGGCCGGTCCGTATCATTTCTTTTACGAGTTGGGTTATGTAAGCTTGAAAACCAAGATAATTCCGCAAAATCTTAGGTAAAATGCATGGACACAGTTCCAACTATTGCGCGCTATGGCAGATGGACTCTTTCGAGTCTTCTTCGACACTCTGTTTCATATATGGCGTCTCTAAACATGTGCGTTATCGGTTAGAGTAAGTGTGGTTCGAAACGCATTCATAGTTACTCGCCTGGATGATTATGTCGATTAAATATTCGATAGAACTTATGACTGCAAACGTTCTTGCGAAGTACATATGTAAGTGTGTAAATTATGAAACCAAACTAAGAACATATAAAGTAACTGATATCGAAGAGTCTAACTCCGAAAAAACATCAGATATCACCCTGTACCAACTGGATCACATATATTATATCTATATATGCATAAGTATCACACTTGCAATTAGAAGTGTGTTTTATGACGTTGGCATGGCAAGCGCAATCAGCGCTTTTCCTCCCTACTTTCGAATATCACGCTTCAACAGCATACAAAACGTTGGTTCGTTAAATTTTTTCGCCATCTTTAAATTTCAATTGTTTTATTTATTTTCGTTTATCTCGAGGTCTGCTGCCACATATTTGAATTAAAGGCGAAATGAGCAAGAGCCTAGCTTCCGCCCGTCAATCCATCCTTTTCGTAGTTTACCAGTTTTACTGGCTGCCTCGTTGTGCTAGCACTGCTAGTGGTTTGTTTGGACGGCAGTCTCGAGGAGGAATGTTTCAGTACTTCAACTTGATGCATGTTGGCTTGGTTTTCTCTATCCTCAAATTTCCTTACATTACACCTTTTTCTTTAAGCTGGTTTTTCCTTTATCAGATTTAATTTTTGTTTAGTGGTTTAACTGTTTATGTCGTGTTTAATTGAGTTAGTTTAAAGACTGTAGTGATTAAAATAGTTTTGTTCACAGGTGGCGCAAAAATTACTTTCCGATGTTTTTTGGAAAATTAAATTTTTTTTTGGAAAATGAAAAATTTGATTCTGCTTGTGGATTATTTTTATTTGGTTTTTTAAATTTTTTTACATGAAGTCGAGAATACGATGTCATGTAAATGGCCGCCGCCACAGTTGATTGTCATTTGAGCCCTTTTTATGGCATTTTCCATCACCTTGGCCAGAACTACCGGCGATAGGTTCTCACATTCTTGACGGATATTGTCTTTAAGAGCTGCAAGAGTCTGAGGCTTGTTGACGTAAACCCGCGACTTCAAAATGCCCCACAAAAAGAAGTCTGGAGCGGTCAAATCAGGCGATTTTGCTGGCCAGTGCAAATCGCCAAAACGGGAGATTAGGCGCCCGGG
Organism: Bactrocera neohumeralis; assembly: GCF_024586455.1. Lineage (NCBI taxonomy): Eukaryota > Metazoa > Arthropoda > Insecta > Diptera > Tephritidae > Bactrocera > Bactrocera neohumeralis. The sequence continues at coordinate 38,191,316 of NC_065920.1, read as the reverse complement.
AAATGCATCCTTCAGCATATCGGTTGTAGCACGCAGTGTAGCGTACCATTATTTATTTACATGTATTTCGCATGTGTACACTACACAAATGTCAAAACAGAACTGGCATTAGAGGTTAATTGCAAAATTTATAGCATCTTCTGATCATCTTTTGACTTTTGCGCCACCCTTTATATATATGAATAATCAGGATGGCGAGAAGAGTTGAAATGCAAGGGGCTGTCTATCCGTTCGTCCACGCGTGCAAGCTATTTCACCAAAATTCGGTATGTAATATTATCCTTCTTACACTATAGTTTGAAAATGGGGCGAAACATAAACCACGGCTACTTCCCATATAACACAATATTAAATTCCATCTGATGCTTTCGCTTACCAGTATAAAAATTAAAATCCCATCAAATTATATTGATAAAGGTTTTTTCAAATAGTGCCTTAAAGTTGTTTCATCTTGCGCCTAGAAATCTCAAATGGCTTTATATGTTCAGTTGTTACCAACAAACGAATAATAAGACCGAATAAAGAAAACATTATACTCCCATGACAACGAAGATGACAGAATGAGAGTCGCGGCAGATGAACGGCCAGATTTATAAAAGATTTAAACTTAGCGACAAGTCGCGAATTTGTAGAAGTCGACTTCTACAGCTGCTATCCGAATACAGATACTTCAGAAAGTACCTTCATAGAATGGGTAACGTCGAAAAGCCGTAATGCCGTCGTACCGTCATATAACGACGTGACAGGAAGCGACGCAGAAAATACATTCTTTAAATTTGTGTGATGGCAACGGGATCCCACCGCCGTAGAAGATCTGGTTGGCCCAAAAAATATGGACAATTTCTGCCATGCTTGAGAGAGAAACTGGGGGATTAACCAGAAAAAGGCAGCAATTCTGCTACACAGCAAGGTGCGCAGATGTATAGTGTAGTAAATATCTAAATGAGAAAAATGGAACGCCACCCTGAAGTGATGTACACGAGGTTCCAGGATGGGCGGGATGTTCGGTGACCTGCCAGTGGCACATGCCATCATAAATAGCAGAAATAGCGTCCTTGGCGCGCACTGTACTGCGTCTCTTAGGTTGTGCAATATCTACCACCCTTCAGTCAGCGTCTAGCACTCAAAGTGTTTGGTCGTGTTAAGTTCGCTATTATAGTGATTTCAGTGCGGTCTCAGTTCCGTTATTCTCTTTTGCCTCTATTCGTTGATTAGTGTAAAGCTTTGCTTCATATTTATCATTCACTGAATATTTTTTATTCAGGCTTGGTGAGTTTGTTCAAATTGTGAAATGCCCCTAGGGGCAAGTGCTAGTAGGGCGAATCGTTTTGCACTACTTGCAAACGATTACCCACGCAAAAAGAAAAAACTTTCTAATGGTTCGCCTATTAATATTTTCCCCGAACTACCAAACGTCGTTGTGGCAGACCCAAAATTTCTTATTCTAGCATGTGATGATGTTAATAAAAAAATTTCAGACTTCTCATGTTTTGCGGTGCACAAAGCCATACAAATTATCAGCAAAGATGTTATTTCCATATCTGAGCTTAGAGACGGAAACCTTCTGCTTCTAGTAAAAGATATAAAAATTGCCCAAAAATTTCTGGCTACTACGCAACTACATGGTGTATGCTCTGTCAAATTTTCATTTCATGCCTCGCTGAACACAACAAAGGGAACAATATATGCTCCTTACCTCAATAAAGTAAGTGATGAGGAAATTGTAAAAGAATTAAGCAGCCAAGGCGTTACTTCAATTCATAAATTCAACAAAGTAGTTGACGGTAAGGCAACTCCAGTGGTGTTGTTCTCCTGTCCTTCGACTCATACAAACTCCCCAGCAAAATAGATATTTCGTGGCACTCCGTAAAGGTTAGGGAGTACATTCCCAACCCTATGAGGTGCAGATCGTGCCAATTGCTAGGGCACACCGCAAACTGGTGCAAAAATAGTCCGACATGTGTAACATGC
>NC_065920.1:38109576-38189245 GCF_024586455.1 Bactrocera neohumeralis | reverse complement strand
TATATAAAACGTTCAGCTGTTAGTAGCAGTTCAAGGCAATAAATTACATCTCATTGGAGTTTCTGATTACAAGTGCTTAATTCGTTGCACATTCAACTATTTGCAACCAGCTCAAAGTTAAATAAAACCTTCAAAAAAAATAAAACAAATAACTCTGAGCAAACGAAATGTAAAACAAGTAAGGAAGGGCTAAGTTCGGGTGTCACCGAACATTTTATACTCTCGCATGGTAAAGTGATAATCGAGATTTCATTATCCGTCATTTACATATTTTTTCATATATACCGTATTTGTGTAAAGTTTTATTCCGCTATCATCATTGGTTCCTAATGTATATATATTATACAAAGAAGGCATCAGATGGAATTCAAAATAGCTTTATATTGGAAGAAGGCGTGGTTGTGAACCGATTTCAGCCATATTTCGTACATGTCATCAGGGTGTTAAGAAAACATTATATACCGAATTTCATTGAAATCTGTCTAGTAGCTCCTGAGATATGGTTCTTGGTCCATAAGTGGGCGGCGCCACGCCCATTTTCAATTTTTAAAAAAGCCTGGGGGCAGCTTCCTTCTGCCACTTCTTCCGTAAAATTTAGTGTTTCTGACGTTTTTTGTTAGTCGGTTAACGCACTTTTAGTGATTTTGAACATAACCTTTGTATGGGAGGTGGGCGTGGTTATTATCCGATTTCTTCCATTTTTGAACTGTATATGGAAATACCTGAAGAAAACGACTCTGTAGAGTTTGGTTGACATAGCTATAATAGTTTCCGAGATATGTACAAAAAACTTAGTAGGGGGCGGGGCCACGCCCACTTTTCCAAAAAAATTACTTCCAAATATGTCCCTCCCTAATGATCCTTTGTGCCAAAAAATATCTTTATTTATGGCTTAGTTATGACACTTTATAGGTTTTCGGTTTCCGCCATTTTGTGGGCGTGGCAGTGGGCCGATTTTGCCCATCTTCGAACTTAACCTTCTCATGAAGACAAGGAATATCTCAATTTTTACTCAAGTTACAGCTTGCACGGACGGACGGACAGACGGACGGACGGACGGACAGACGAACCTGACTCTTATTTTAGGACGGACCAAAACTATAATACTCTCGTTAGGAAAAGTATAAATATCAACAAAAGTTTTTTCAGACACGTTTTTGTTTAAAATTCGTGATTTACAAATGAAACTAAAAAGCGTTAAAAGTGGATTTGATCCCAAACATAAAAGTGAAACTAAAAAGCGTTAAAAGTGTATTTGCTTCCAAACATAAAAGTATAAGTAAGTAAAATTTTACAAACAACCATGCAACGTTCGAAAACAAATCTATATAGTATACCATATATGCAAACAAAAGTCCGCAAACCTCGAAATCACTCACTTGCATAATCGGTGCTTACACCATGATTAATGAATCACACTAATGGTCCGACAGGAATTGTGGTGTTTTTTCAGTTAAAGTTTAATCAACTGATTATACTATTAATAATACTTCAATTTATTCCAGCAGAAATATAAAAAGCCTGCAATATATTGACCTATGTTTGAAAGTAGAAGTATATGCAAGATGCTTTTTTGAAGCGAAAATGCTTTCTTTTTATATTATATAGTACACCATGTTGCATGAGCAACACAACATTTATAGGAAATATAACTTTCAAAATAACGAACATTTTACATTGAATAGTATACTCAGAGTAAAAAATAGTAAGACTTTTTAATTTAAATTACGCACAAAGATCCATTCTTCGAAATATTTTTATTTCGAGGTTGGTATGACTGACAGTGACAACTGTGCCAAATATCACATCAATATAATCATACACTGAATGGGGTATATTTACTTTGCCGCGATGTTTGTAATAATTTGAAGAAACCATCGAAGACCCCATAAAATAGATAAATAAAAAATCAGCAGTACTAACTGACTCGATATAGTCATGTTCATATATCTGTCTTTTTTCCGGCTTGTTTTTTTGTCTGTATATATGCGAATTGGTCCCTCAGTTTTTAACATATAGATCTGAAATTTTGCTAACGTCCTGTGGTCGGAAGCAAGTGCTTGCACTAAAACCACTGCTATTTTAGTGGCAAGCTCCATAGCATATAGAAAAACTTATCTTTACAGAATTGGCGGAGCGACAATAATGCTTAAAGTAATGGTAATGTATTATTAACAACCATGTGATTATGATAACATCAAAAGAGAAATCTTCTAGTGAACACAAGACAATAGTAAAGTTAGTCATAAACTTATAAACTGGTAAACATAGATAAATAGTAGCACAAAAATCCATCATTAACTGGTAAGTATAACATCACAAAGTTTTGGATGTATTCGCTTACATATACGCAGTATGAATGCTTCAGAGTCCTCCAGCTAAACAAAATAAAAACGGCGAACGACTTTTGTATATAATAATACACATTAATATACTTATTCATAAACATTGATATAAAAATATATTAAACTATGACTATAGAGTGATTCTCGCCAAGAGTTGTTGAAAATACAAAAAGCTTTGGCAGTGCATCCAGGACTGCAGAAAATAGCTGACATGAAAGCAAACACATATCTATTTAAAATAACTTACCGCGATTGCACTGCCGCGAAAATTCTCACGCGTGTTTGGGGAAGCGAATTCATATTGTCTGTATGTTATTCCCTGAGATTGAAGTAGCACAACTTGTGTAGGGTCATCATTATAATAACACCGCTTTTTTCGACTACATATGTGTGCCAATAATAGTCAACAGTTCTCAGCATAACGTAGTATCAGCATAACATTTTTTAATACTGCTAATAATATCTTAGAGATTTTGCTATTATTTGCTCTTTTATTAGCCTTTTTTTAACATTTCTCTTTTATATTTGCTGCCCTTACAAACACTTTGTGAACAATATTATGTACCATGAAAGGAAACATCGACTTGCAACGCAAGATCTCAAAAGCGCCGTAGTTTTTTTTTATAATAGGAGGAAGCATTGAAAGCCGTACTGCGGAGCTTTAATCTGCTAAACCTAACCTACTCACAACTCATTTCTCTCTCACAAAATTTCTCCACCGAAAAACTACTGCCAAATGAAGTTTTCAACTTTTCCTTCTTCTTCTTCTTCTTAATTGGCGTTGATACCGCTTACGCGATTATAGCCGAGTTAACAACAGCGCGCCAGTCGTTTCTTCTTTTCGCTACGTGGCGCCAATTGGATATTCCAAGCGAAGCCAGGTCTTTCTCCACTTGGTCCTTCCAACGGAGTGGAGGTCTTCCTCTTTCTCTGCTTCCCCCGGCGGGTACTGCGTCGAATACTTTCAGAGCTGGAGTGTTTTCATCCATCCGGACAACATGACCTAGCCAGCGTAGCCGCTGTCTTTTAATTCGCTGAACTACATATGTCAATGTCGTCGTATATCTCGTACAGCTCATCGTTCCATCGAATGCGATATTCGCCGTGGCCAATGCGCAAAGGACCATAAATCTTTCGCAGAGCCTTTCTCTCGAAAACTCGTAACGTCGACTCATCGGTTGCTGTCATCGTCCAAGCCTCTGCACCATATAGCAGGACGGGAATTATGAGCGACTTAAAGAGTTAAGCTTTTGTTCGTCGAGAGAGGACTTTACTTTTCAATTGCCTACTCAGTCCGAAGAAGCACCTGTTGGCAAGAGCAATCCTGCGTTGGATTTCCAGGCTGACACTGTTGGTGGTGTTTACGCTGCTTCCAAGATAGACGAAATTATCTACAACTTCAAAGTTATGACTGTCAACACTGACATGAGAGCCAAGTCGCGAGTGCGACGCCTGTTTGTTTGATGACAGGAGATATTTCGTCTTGCCCTCGTTCACTGCCAGACCCATTTTCTGTGCTTCCTTGTCCAGCTTGGAGAAAGCAGAACTAACGGCGCGGGTGTTGAGGCCGATGATATCAATATCATCATGGCGTTCGGAAAGCCCTTGTTCAAATTTTCCTTACGTTTGAAAAATGGGAGCATTGAAAAATTGTGTGCTCAGAGTCTTCTATGCACTCTGTACACGTCGGACAGTACGGACTAAGGTCGTGATGGAATCGGAACAGATAGCTTCTAAAGCATCCATGTCCACTCAGTATTTAGGTTAGGTGGAAGTTTAGATCCCCGTCTTGTCTACCTATCATCGTATGGATGGTTGAGGTTTACCAACCGTTTCTGCCACAATGTGATGCTTTTAGTTCTCTCTTCCTTTTTATACCCTGAACAGGGTATATTAAGTTTGTCACGAAGTTTGTAAAACCAAGAAGGAAGCGTCAGAGACCCTACAAAGTATATATATAAATGATCAGTATGTTGAGCTGAGTCGATTTAACCATGTCCGTCTGTCCGTCTGTCTGTCTGTATATATATGAACTAGTCCCTCAGTTTTTAAGATATCATTTTGAAATTTTGCAACCGTCAACTCTTCAAGAAGCTCGGACTACTACTCGTATAACATATAGCTGTCATACAACTGAACGATCGGAATCAAGCTCTTGTATGGAAAACTTTCACATTTCACAATGTATTTTCACAAAAGTTGGCACAGGTTATTTTCTAAGTCAACAATGTAATCTCCGAAGAAATTGTTCAGATCGGATTACTATAGCATATAGCTTCCATACAAACTGAAATCATAGTTACTAACAGAAATGCACCTGTGAAGGGTATTTAGCTTCGATGCAACCGAGGTTAATGTTTTTTCTTGTTTACGTCTACAAACGGCTCTCTGGATGTCAACGGCCGGTATACTAGCCAGAACTTCAGTAGCGTCGCTTGATGGCGTTTGGAAAGCCCTTGTTACTCGTACGGCAGTGAGCATATATACAAGTACATTTGCATATGATTTTAAATCTAGTGGCTGTATCCATATTGGCATTGCATACGAAAGTACGGAACTCATTGCTTTTGCTATTAAGGCTCGCCAGCTGAAACCCATGCCAAGTCCAATATTACTTCCAGCTGCGACTGTGAAATAACGTCGCAATCTCCTATGGTGAGCCATACTCTTTCTTCCACCTTCCTTGTGCTTATGAGCAAGACTACCGTTTTCTGCTCAGCCAAATCTAAGCTCATGGTAGCAAACCATTGAAGCAGACCAGAAGCTCACCCAGATCTTTAGCCACCGCTACCGCGGATAACCGCTATGTGGTTATCCGCATATGCGATTATTTTCACGGTTTTTTAGTGGACCTAATACCGAGCTTTGCGTACTCCACTGGAGATAGTGTAACTCATAGTGCACTTTTAAAAATAGGTTATACTAATATTTACGAGATGCGCGTATTTTGCTCACTTTTCGGAGTTGATCGCATTCTTCACATTCTGAACAACATTTTTTTGTGCCACCATTCCATCTTTTACCACTTACTGCACATTTAACGACTTCTCTTAGTGTGTTAACACTAGAACTACCGATGTTAAATATATACCTAGTTTTACCGCACCCGTCAAATTGACGGATTCTTATGCTCTCGCAACAAAGTTGCTAAGGAGAGTATTATAGTTTTGTTCACATAACGGTTGTTTGTAAACCCTAAAACTAAAGGAGTCAGATATAGGGTTATATATACCAAAGTGATCAGGGTGACGGGTAGAGTTGAAATCCGGATGTCTGTCTGTCCGTCCGTCCGTCTCTCTGTCTATCCGTCCGTCCGTCCGTGCAAGCTATAACTTGAGTAAAAATGGAGATATCATGATGAAACTGCCACGCCCACAAAATGGCGAAAACCGAAAACCTATGAAGTGTCATAACTAAGCCATAAATAAAGATATTAAAGTGAAATTTAGCACAAAGGATCGCATTAGGGAGGGTCATATTTGGACGTAATTTTTTTTGGAAAAGTGGGCGTGGCCCCGCCCCCTACGTTTTTTCGTTATTTTCCTTTTGATAAGTATTTTGCGTGCCACTGTTTCTTATCGTAAGGTTCGTTTGGTTTAAGTATTCTAGAATAAGATGCTCATGATATTTGTATTTTTGTTTCCCCAAGCATAAAACCATGCATTAACGACGAGCATTGCAACTTAGAAGATATATTTTATGTATGTTCGCCCATGTACAACCATTTAGAGTTTCCTTGAACATGACATGCCTTTCTACTCATATCTGTGATTCAAGAGCTTGTAGTGCTTAAAAGTGTATGTGCATACATAAGGCTATTGTTATGCAATATCGCGTTTCACATTTTAAATTTAAAATAAAATAATAATAATAAATAAATTATCTAAAACACTTTTTACAACTTTGGTTAGTCCTATAATGGAATATGACTCTGTGGTATGGAACCTTAGTTAGGAAATCCATTCTAACAAGGTATAGTCGGTACAAAAACAATTTTTACTTTTCGCCTTAGGGATTTCCGTTGGGATTCTAGATCCAGTCGTTTAAACTGTATATATCTACCTAAATTTACTAGTCGTGGGGAAATGCTTAACATAATATTTATAAAAAAAATCCTGAATGGAACAGTTTACAATTCTATCCCAGTTCGCTGTTCGAGGCAGTAATGGTCCAATAATTTAAAATCTTGCAGATTATTCCGTCGTACGAGTATAAGCCATAATTTTTAAAATGACTATAAGGTTTTTACTTAATAAATAAAATCGTAACAATAGGTTATAACGTTCTTTAAACATTAGCTGTTGAAAATTTTGTCTTTGTAGCTGTGTAGTTTTATATCCCTACGCTTAAAACAAAACACTAACAACCAAGAGATATTGTAATCGGATAAAACCGATTTAAGATAATATTAAAAAAATAAAAGTGTTTTTCTTTCTTTTTTCTGTTCAAACAAAAAAATTGTTTCGATGTATTATATTAGGAATATTGACGCCTACGCACTGGTTTTTATTATACTACAGTGTTGTCTTAGGATAGGTTAGGTTAAACAGCTGATCCCTCAGTGTGGCGTAGGAATCACACTTAGGCTGTTTATTCAGTCCTTTGTGAAGCCAAATAAAAACAAGTAAGGAAGGGCTAAGTTCGGGTGTCACCGAACATTTTATACTCTCGCATGATCAAATGATAATAATTTACATATTTTTTTATTTTGCTGTAAAATTAATTAGATTAGATAAATTTGTGTACTTTGAGTATTGAATTGTATTTTCATTTCCTAATGTATATATTATACAGAGAAGGCATCAGATGGAACCCAAAATAGCGTTATATTGGAAGAAGGCGTGGTTGTGAACCGATTTCACCCCTATTTCGTACACGTCATCAAGGTGTTAAGAAAACATAATATACCGAATTTCATTGAAATCGGTTAAGAAGTTCCTGAGATATGGTTTTTGGTCCATAAGTGGGCGACGCCACGCCCATTTTCAATTTTTAAAAAAAGCTTGGGTGCAGCTTCTTTCTGCCATTTTTTCCGTAAAATTTAGTGTTTCTGACGTTTTTTGTTAGTCGGTTAACGCACTTTTAGTGATTTTCAACATAACCTTTGTATGGGAAGTGGGCGTGGTTATTATCCGATTTCTTCCATTTTTGAACTGTTTATGGAAATGCCTGAAGGAAACGGCTCTGTAGAGTTTGGTTGACATAGCTATAGTAGTTTCTGAGATATATACAAAAAACTTAGTAGGGGGCGGGGCCACGCCCACTTTTCCAAAAAAATTACGTCCACATATGCCCCTCCTTAATGCGATCCTTTGTGCCAAATTTCACTTTAATATCTTTATTTATGGCTTAGTTATGACACTTTATAGGTTTTCGGTTTTCGCCATTTTGTGGGCGTGGCAGTTGGCCGATTTTGCCCATCTTCGAACTTAACCTTCTTATGGAGCCAACAAATACGTGTACCAAGTTTCAGCATGATATCTCAATTTTTACCAAGTTACAGCTTGCACGGACGGACGGACGGACAGACGGACGGACGGACGGACAGACATCCGGATTTCAACTCTACTCGTCACCCTGATCACTTTGGTATATATAACCCCATATCTGACTCTTTTAGTTTTAGGACTTACAAACAACCGTTATGTGAACAAAACTATAATACTCTCCTTAGCAACTTGTTGCGAGAGTATAAAAAAACATCTAGAGGCAAGGCGCCGTGAACCTATCAAAAATATATTACGGTGTTTTTTGTCTATTTTCGCTACATCACCTGAACGTCTACGTGCATGAGCTTCGAGGTGTTTTGCCTTGTTCTGCGCATTGGAGCGGTAGATTTACTGCCACCTTTATGGCAGCTACCTCCACTTTGAAAACGCTGCAGTAGTCAGGAAGCATAAAACTGAAGTTGATGGAAATTTCTGCTCCACCAATCTTTACCGCAAGCTTTGATCTATCTTTAAAAAAGCTCACCAACCCTCTCCAACAGTGAGTCCTCTACTTAAATGCTTATTTCGAAGGTACGTAAGCGGAGAAATTACAACTAGGAGGAGGTTCGACGACCTGGTAGTCCAAGTATCCTGGAATGAAATAAAAGTGTGTGAGGATTTCAGAGTGCTCAGTTTTGAGGTCATCTAAGTACCAAGATTTTCTGAGTCTGACGGCAGTTTTAAAGTTTAATGTTTGCAGGAGTGATACATTTTCAACAGCATTTTATTCGCTTTGATTTAGATTACTTACAGATTTAAGTATATTTGCAATGCATAAGCACTGAAGTAATTATTACCTTTACTATTAATAATTTTCTAATTCATTCTATCTGACATATAAGGGAACCTATATATAGTAAACTTTGACAAGGAATTCATATATAATCATATGTGTATGATACTTATATCTTCACCTATCGCTGATTTATTCCATTACGTTTACTCATTCTTCAAAATTTACACCTGAGTATCAATATTTACACCCACTCACAAACATTTATCTTCACACAAAAACGGTTCGTAGCTTTTGTTTTCATTTGCATTCACTCATGCAAATACATACCATATGTATGTATAGTATACTAATAAGAAACACACACATCTGTTGTGCGGCTCAGATTGGTTGCTGCATGAAAGGCTTCATGTGAATGAACATATGTAGCAGAAGCTAGTTAAATGTTGCCGTTTTGTATCAAATTGTGATACCAGGTGCCGCTGAATGCCACGAAAGGTGCACATCTCAAGCAAATAGTTGCACATGTATACGATTTGCAATGTATTTTTGTTGTTTTCTTTTGACCAGCAACATACATATATTTTAACCGTATTTCTCGACTTATGTGATTGTTGTACCTGTAACTGTTATAGCATACATTAAATATATGTTAATCAATTAGTACAACATGCCATATGAGCAACACATAATTTATAAGGCTCTTTTATCCGGAAAGAAATCAACTTGAAAATTAGCATTTCTCTGCGGGTACACTAACTTTTAATTTTGAAATACCCTAAAAGAAACGTCGGAGACCTTATTAAGTACATAATTATATGATCAGACGTGCTGAGTTGATATAGCTATTAGACTTCTGCATGAATGTACCCATATCTAGCTTGACAGAACTGTGCACTCATTCTTTGCTGTACAGTATACCTCTTAGGGCAGAAGTAGGTAGCACAGCATTTTTCTTGACCTCACTTAGAGTGAGAACAGTATATGGTTGTACTCCTTGTGAGTGAGTACTACATTTGCCATTTTTTTAATACGCTGTACATTAAGCGAAACTATAAGGACAGCTTGCCTGTGCTATTATACAACTGTGCAGATGAGTTCAGTATTATTCAACACGTACACAAACATGGATGGTAAAGAAAACGACTGTCGTGCAATGAACGCACAAGAAACTGTAAGTTTTTGTTGCGCAAAAATTATATATTGCCATTATATTATATGTATACAAATCTATTTTGTAACTAGAAATATCTGTTGTTTTATATGTTTGTGAATGTCTTTTGTATATTTGTGGTAATATAGTGCCCGGTCAACAAAATAATGTTTCTGCATTCCAATATTAATGAATTAAATATAGAATCTTTTGTAGCATAAAATAATTAATATAATTACTTTGAATTAAAATATTATTAGTTGCTAAGCTCTATGTTTTATAATAAACACATTTTCAATGAAAAAATAAAACCAATGTTTTTTTTTATCTTATTCTTGCATATGACATACCAGTCATGAAGCTTCTCTCACTGTACAGTAAGTAAACTGCACACCAAAACACTGTACAGTGCGTTGACTGCACACCAATTTTGCTGTACTCATTAACAGCTGTACAACTATGGAGTGAGTGGAAACACTGCCTGTCAATACAGTCAATATTTCACTATTCACTCACACTCAATTATACTGTGCAGAAAAAGAAGTGTGCCCACTTCTAGAATAAGTAATTCATTTGCCGTTATGGGTGCATCCATGCAGAAGTCTAATAGCTATGTCCCTCATTTTTTTAGATATCGCTCTGGAAATTTGTTCACCTCAGATAAAAATAGTTTATAGCTGTAATACAAACTTACCTATCGAAATCAATGTCTTGTACGGAAGATTTTGTATTTGTGAAGGGTTTTATTGTTTAAGTACAACCGAAGTTAATTTTTTTCTTGTTTTTCCTTATGTCACTCTTGAAACCGTTTTTATTTTAATTGCAAAACCGCAATGAATATAGAAAAGCTTATATAAACAGAAATTTGGCTGCAAAATTTTGTTTAAAGTAATTGTAATATTTTTAATAACAATCTTGTAATTATTTTTATAATAAAATAAGGAACTTCAAGTTACATGCGTTTACTGACAAAGTAAACCATACACATACATTTACAAATGTAGAATTTATATGCAAGCAGAACTCAAAGAAAGTTTAAAAATAAACCGCAGAAACGGAAAAAAGTTTCTTCTTCTTAATTGGCGTAGAAACCGAAAGTTTAGTAACCCAAAAACATATTATTAACTCTTAAGTTGAGTACCTCAAGGAGTTGACTTTATTACCATATACAATGAATGCTGCTGAGTCTTCATACTATAAAACTGAATAGAATCTGGGTAAACAAAGTAAAGAATGACGTATGTATAGAAATACATACATTTCTATATACACATGGCTACGCACTCAGAACCACACAATTCTGCGCATGTAGCGCACCTCCTTATAAGCAACATTTATGACACAAGTGGCAGCAACACAAGCAATAAGGGTAAAAAGCAAATAAAAACCGGAACAAATTGCCATAAACTGCACAAATGACAGTCAAAATGTTCGCTGTGTGAAAATAAAAGTAGACTAAACTATGACTATGGAGGAGTTCTTGCTAAGAGTAGTTTAATATATTAAAAGCTTTGGCGGTGTACCTATGACTGCATAAAACAGCTGACATGAAAGCAGTCATGGGCTATAATGTTATTACATATCTCCTTACGTTCTTATAAATTTGTTTACTTTAATTATCACTAGAATGTATTGCAGGTGAGATATATAAGTATATATTCTTCTTAGAGCCCAGAAGTATATTTAATATTTCATCAATATTTATTTTGTCGCCGTCAAAGTAATCCCCACCAGGTGTAATACACTTATGCCAACGATTTTTAGAGTCTACGAAACACTTGTCATAAGCACTTTTGGGTATGGTCAATCGATTGAAAATGGGTTCCATGGGGCGGCAATTTTAGTTTGGGGAACAAAAATCACACACAAAAAGGTTATTGAAAAAGTACTTAGACTTGGATCACCCATTACAAGCAAACAAACATGATGGTTCCAGCAAATGTATCATTATTTATTATATGCAGTTCGCTAAAATGCACTCGATTTGATGCGACTACGATCCGAAGCGCTACTTAGGTCTACATGATTCCGCTGTTATATTTCGATCAACACGTTACTATACTATATATTTTCGATTACGATAACAATCCCTGGTCGCCAAAGTGTTAATATTTTGGTGGTGTCCTGCAAGATAGTATATATAACTCTCTGCACAAAATACTTACACTTTGGAAAACGTAAACATTATTTTTGATCGCACTGCAAATACCGTAAATAGAAAACAATATACTATATACAAATCCAAACATTCATTCAATGTTTCACTAGCTTGCAAACCGAATATTTAATTTTAACGGTGTGAGTAACACGACGCTTGTGCGTTTACCAACGTGCAAAAAATTTAATTACCTGCAAAATAGCAGCTGTTAAAATGTGCTTCCGCAAAGCAATAGTAGGGTTGAGCAGTTTCTTATGCTTCCTGAGTGAGCCCCGGTTTGGCGTTTCATAGACTTCTGAAAAATCACTTTCGGACGCAGAGAAGGCAGCATGCTCAAACTTTATTATTTTCACAAAAAAAAAAAATTCCGGACTTTTGTTTGAGTTGTGGTGCTTTGCATGCAGTTTTTGCATATTGGGACTTACAGGGTTTGTCCGGAAAGTAATAGAACTGATTTTTTTCCGCAATGACTTTACCGACTGTATTCGGTAGAGGGCATCCTTAGCCAACGAACAAGGGGCTGATCAGTTGCCTCTGAGCATCTGGAGAGTCAGGACAAATATTTTCGCGCTACATGTTTCTGTGAGTGGTGCAAGCCGAAAATACAGCGTTTGTTAGAGCAAAGGTACGCGATTAAGTTCTGTGTAAAGTTCGGTAAATCTGCTACAGAGACATTTGATATGATCAAACAGGTTTCCCCAGATGTTGCTTTAGCAAGAAGTGGTGTGTTTCGGTGGAACCAGGCCTTTTTGGAGGGCCGGAAAAGGTCGCTAATGAAGACCGTTCTGGGAGACCTGCGACTTCGACAAACAGCGACAATGTAACTCGTGTGCGCAAGGTTTTGAACTCAGACCATCGCTTTAGTATTCTTGACAAACCGTCAACGGCAAGTTTTAAGTGGAAGTCCTCAAGAGACTCAAACGAAGGGTAAATCGGGTCTGACAGGACATCGCAGCCGATTGGAAGTTGCACCACGACAACGCCTCGGCTCACACCGCCTTTCTTGTGAAAAGCTACCTAACCAATACCGGCATCCCAACGCTTCCGCAGACTTTTTTGTTTCCATACATACTTTGTGAATACTACAAGCATATTATTCACCCATAAATTGTTTCAAAGGAACTATTTATTGCGGTGAAAACGTCGTATTGTCGCGTTTCTGGTTGCGTAGAATCGTTCAAATTTAGTGATAAGGTATTCTACTTTCAAGTAAATGACATTATTTTAAACCCCAGATTCAATGATGGCAAATAAATTTTATCACCAAAACATCCTTGTTTTAAAAGAATGTTTCTTTTCAATAACTCATCTTTTTGTTTTTAAAATAAAACAACAGAAGGTACTACATCAACTTACCACTTTTAAAAAAATCGTTTTTCGGAGATACATCCTTAAGAACTTGTGCGCTCGAGGCTAGCTAGGCTAAGTGCACCATTTTTAAACGCGTTTTTCTCGAAACTTTGTTTTTGAAGCCGGTTGGCATGATTTTCAAGAACTACTTAACCGATCTTCATAAAACTTTACACAGGTCTTTAAGATTCAATTCTTAAAGGCTTGAACGAAAGATCTTTTTTTTCGTTTACAACCATTTGAAAAAAAAATGTTTCGAAACTTTAACTGAAATTTAAATTTTTTTTGTAAAAGTGTCTGGAAAATTTCAATTTTCAATTTCTTTTCTCTTCGTTCAAGTTCTAAGTTAAGGATTTAACTTAAACACATATTTTTTCAATTAGATGATCCTGTAACGAATTATCCTGCCAAATCACCGAAAATGATGTCACAATGGCCGAGTTTAAAATATTTTCTTTTTAAAAATTTCAGAATTTCTCTTTTAATAGTGTATGTTTGCAACAATAAAGAATTCTAAAAAATATTTCATGTTTAATAAGAGAAAAATTTTTTTGAAAAAAAGGCTGTTTTTTTTACCCATGTAACGCTTTAATACGAAAAATTTACATGATTTAGTGAATTTGCTATCAAACTATAAGTTTTCCCATGCTTGATGATTAGTTTCATTGAATTAGAAAATTCATAAGAAAAAAATACAATCTTTATCCGCTAAAATCTTCTAATCAGTTAGGCTTACGAAACATTCGTTTTTTCAAGAGCATTCAGTTTTGTGCACAATTCATGTAATATATATTGTTGTATGCAATGAGAGAGTGGTTTGAAATTTTCCTTTTAACAATAGGAAAACAATAGAAAACTGTAAAGTTCTCTGCTTTACCTCATACCTGAAGTAGCTTCTTAGAGATGTCAAAGAACCTAGTTTTCAGAGTAGCAAGCGAGAAAATATGTTCTAAGCTCTAGTAGACTTTCTGCTAACATATTTTTTAATAATTTTATACATACCCAAATATATATTTCATCCGTTCTTTCTTTTTTAAAACAGATCAGAGGAGTATCGGTAGATCGCTCTTTGGCTGACCGTCCATCCGGGAAAGATAAATTTCCTTAAAATTATATTTTATTGAAATATATATTTTGTGTGAACAACAAACAACCTCTTCTATTAACAACTCTTTTCAAACAATAAGCACACACACGCGCATTTCAAAGGTTGAGTGTCTTGAAATATCGCGCATATACACTTGCTATTGTAAAAACTTAACCAAATTCGTGGAATACTTCACTGTTTCCCCTCCATTTCTAACTCTTTTCTCTCTTCTAGTTTGTACTTCTCTCAACAATTCCTTCGATGCGAAACTTGCCTTGCCTTTCCATCGATATCTTAGTGAATTCAACTCCTCCCAATATTGCCTTTAATATTTTAATATGATTTTACATCTAAGAGTACACTTTCTTCTTCTTCATAATTGGCGTTGACACCGCTTACGCGATTATAGCCGAGTTAACAACAGCGCGCCAGTCGTTTCTTCTTTTCGCTACGTGGCGCCAATTGGATATTCCAAGCGAAGATAGGTCCTTCTCCACTTGGTCCTTCCAACGGAGTGGAGGTCTTCCTCTTCCTCTGCTTCCCCCGGTGGGAACTGCGTCGAATACTTTCAGAGCTGGAGTGTTTTCATCCATCCGGACAACATGACCTAGCCAGCGTAGCCGCTGTCTTTTAATTCGCTGAACTATGTCAATGTCGTCGTATATCTCGTACAGCTCATCGTTCCATCGGATGCGATATTCGCCGTGGCCAATGCGCAAAGGACCATAAATCTTCCGCAGAACCTTTCTCTCGAAAACTCGTAGCGTCGACTCATCGGTTGCTGTCATCGTCCAAGCCTCTGCGCCATATAGCAGGACGGGAATTATGAGTGATTTATAGAGTTTGGTTTTTGTTCGTCGAGAGAGGACTTTACTTATCAATTGCCTACTCAGTCCGAAGTAACACCTGTTGGCAAGAGCAATCCTGCGTTGGATTTCCAGGCTGACATTGTTGGTGGTATTTACGCTGGCTCCAAGATAGACGAAATTATCTACAACTTCAAAGTTATGACTGTCAACAGTGACGTGAGAGCGAAGTCGCGAGTGCGACGACTGTTTGTTTGATGGCAGGAGATATTTCGTCTTGCTCTCGTTGACTGCCAGACCCATTTTCTGTGCTTCCTTGTCCAGCTTGGAGAAAGCAGAACTAACGGCGCGGGTGTTGAGGCCGATAATATCAAGTACACTTTCTTACGTATAACTATATATTGAAGTGTGTATATGTAAGCTTAGACTTTATGATATGTTGTAACAACAAAAATTATTAAAATTAGTTGTTCTTAAAATTTGCTGTGATTCAATCCTAATATTTGCCAATGTACGTCTGTAACTTTACAATGTAAAGGTATGTAGAGTAGGGTGGGTAAAGCAAAAACGATCAAAATCATAGAAACTGTAAGACGGAAAAAAATATAAAGCTTTCAGGCGGAGAAACTCCCCGTTAAAATTAAGAACCCACACTTAAAGCTGCCTAAGCACTTATTTATTTCACTAAATTTGAAAGCTTGCAGCTGTGCCAATGATAATTTTTGGCGATATGTAAAATAACTTAATAGAGAGCGCATGCCTCTGTTTTACTAATAACATGAGTAAAATTCTGTTTTACTAATTATATAGTATATATATTTTTTTAATGTAATAAACTGCAACAGATAAAATCAAAATATATGTATATATATAATACAAAAACATACAGCTTACTCATGAATAATATGAAAGCACCTTAAGGTTAAATATTAATTTAAAGGCGAAGTAATTTACTAGCAATAGCATCTTTGATATTTGTTTTCAACGTTGCAATCTTCTTCTTTATTGGCGTAGACATCGCTTACAGCTCATCGTTGCATCGTCTGCGGTATTCGCCGCTGCAAATGCGCAAAGGATCATAAATCTTCCACAGAATCTTTCTCTCGAAAACTCGTAGCCGTAGAAAGACGGGAATGATGAGTCAGTTGGAGGAATTTGTTCGTCGAGAGAGAACTTTACTTTCCAATTGACTACTTAGTCCAAAGTAGCGCCTGTTGACAAGATATTTTCAGCAGTGGATTTCCAGTCTGATGTTGTTGTTGGTGTTAAAATAGATGAAATATCTAAGACTTCGAAGTTATAACTGTCAACTGTGGGAGCCAAGTCACGATTGTGACGTTTATATGTTTGATGAAAGGAGATATTTCGTCTTGCCCTTGTTCACTACCAATTATTTATTCAAACTCATTTTCGCATTCATGCTCGTCATAACTTCAAAAGTTATAAACGCTCTTTTTTCTACACAAAAAACAAACAACCACGAAATACCCCAGTTACCTTTCTCTTTGACTCTTTATTTCTACTTCTTTCCCGATTCACGTATTTTCTGTTTACATAGCTGATTATAAACTTCATCGTCATTTGACCACTCCTTTGATTGCTCTTGCTCTCATCTTTTTGTATTATCTATGTAATTCTATGTTAATGAATTGTTAACTTTCCAATTTGTTCCACCTCTGTTTTATCCCCAACATTCTATTATACAAGTTATAATTCTTTTGTTGGTGTTTACCAAAGTAAATGTTCTCTGCGTACTTAAATATGTATATTGTTCTCTCTTTTGTCCAATCGGTTTGGGCTTCAGAGTCAATCAGCTTTGAAAACTTATGTTTGTGAACATTTGTGCTACGTTTCGTTGTCATTATTTTACTATAACTTATTATCTCCTTAATGTGTTTATTGTCGACAACTATAGCCTAATAATTGTGATAATATGGTATGGGAGAAGATATGCGATAACAAATAACAAATCAAAGTTAATATGTTCTTCACTATACTTTTTCCATTTTATGGAATTAATAAGCAGTCCATACGAAAAATATAAGTAATTTAAAAAATCAGATATGAAAAAATGGTTACACACAAAGGAAACTCAATTTAAACTGCAGTCATCTATGGAGTACGACTATTTATCCAAGACGGATAGCACACATTCGTTGATGAGCACTAACACTAAGACACAAACTCATGTTTGCCTGCATTAAATTTGAATGTATATTTCTCTATTTAAAGGAATAGGGTGAAATAAACACTCAAAGTGTAAACACAATGGCTACGACAGACTGCAGCGGCACGACAGTGAACTGAAAACGTCGTTGTTCATCTTACTACATGTACATTTTGAGAAGCAACAACAACACAATGGCCGGCATGTACACAAAACAACGCAGTTGTCCATTTTGCATGTACACAATTTCGTTGTGGCCATACTAATACCTTTCACTTCAATGAAATTTTAATATTTTGCTCAAAGTGAAATTTTTTATGCAAAAAATAAGTAAATAGGTAAATATTTTTGCTTTAAATTATCAATTGCTATTACAAATGATATAATAGAGCTATTTTATGCTTTTATTTGTAAAATAACATCAGGCTTGTTAGAGCTGTGAATAATTTTACATTTTACATATTAGTGGCATCACCACTCTACCTCCTCTTTCTATCTTCCATTCTACTGTCAACTCTACTGTCGTCGTACTGTCGTTGGCAAAAATAGGAGGATATTGAAGTTAGCGAGAACGACAACTGTCGACCTGCAGTCGTGTAGTCGTGCAGCTGTCAAAATAACACTGCCCATAAGAACGTGTATATTTTAATATTTGACAGATGTAGTTTGCAGTCTGTCGTAGCCATTGTGTTTACACTTTCAATTATTTTTATTTTAATGTGCCAAATAAGAATTGTAATTGTTGCAATTGTTTGCCATATCTTAAGATTGACACATATCAAATAAGCACGTTATTTAAGTAAACTTTCTAATTTGAGAAAATATATATACAGCTATAAACTCTTATGTATAGACACTTTAAAGTAGCTAAGTATTCTGAAATCCATCGTGTTTACATATACTTAGGTTCAGAAGACAAGTCTCTTAAGCGTATGATTAGTTGTTTCCTCTTTCCGATGGAGCGCAATTGAAAGGTTTTAATTTTGTTAACAAGTTTTGCAAATTTTACGGTCATCAAACCCATCGTGGCACTTTATAGTTATATTGGCTGGACAGCTTCTCTCAAATTAATAGCTTCAAATAGCTTTTAGGTATCTAAAATGCAAATTGCACAGTTTATTTATTCTATTTTGGGATTTTCAGCAAACTTTTTACTTATGCCCTTAATAAGTCCTAAGGCCACTTTTGTTTCTATATTCAAAACGTTAATTTTTTCTGTTGTTGACCTTAACATGAGTCATAAAATTTTAGGAGAAAAATGACGTTTAAAAAAATATGTTAACTGGTTGGTAAAAACTGAATTCATTTCTCTCTTGTAAAAAAATTTGAATACGTAGAAAAGGAACAAAAAAGTTTATGTTTTCCTAACTGTGAATATGGTTGGTTATGAAGAATTTAGATTGAACTCGGTCTATGTTTTTAAGCTGCTTATATTTCTGACTATATTTTGTCAGTTTTATAACATAAATGTGAAAACTAATGGAAAGCAATATTTTTTTTCTGAAATATTAAATTTGCCATTTATTCTAACTGGGTCTACGGTAATTGGTCATAAATCAAACACAGGTATACTAATATCAAAATTCCATTAAAAAATATCTTCATATATCTCAGTTTTTGCCTTAAATGGCTCCATTCCACGTCACTGCATAAAATTTCAAGCAATTTTTTCTTTTGACACTTAAGAGTAGGCTGGGGAATATTAACGACACTCCCACGTTGGAGCGTAGTAATGGAACTGTAAGAAAGATCTGCTGTGGTGGTGAATGTGTTGCAGTTGCATGTAGGCGATGCACTCAAACACACTTAGAAGCTGGCAAGATATGCGTCTCGAAGCAAAGAAAGGGTAATTGCAGCCATGAATAGATTTCATGCTATAATTCCAAAAGAAAGTAAAAAGATTTGGAGCGTTTCGTAGAAAGTAGTTTAAATTATATACTAACTACGAATGTATGCATATGCACATGTATTTTTACAAAAATAAATTTCCACGTAAAGTTTTTCAGTCATGCTTCATATATTTAATTTAAGACACATTTGCGCAATTCGTTATCCTTAATGCGCAAGTTACATTCTTGTACTCTAAACATGTAGTAAATATATATGTATATGTATATAGTAAATGCTTAATATCGTACTCACATATAAACATAGAATTTGGGCTCCAATGCTTAATGATATATGTATATATATATATATATTTAGCTTGAAATAGCTTGTAGGTATCTAAAATGGAAATTGCACAGTTTATTTATTCTATTTTGGGATTTTCAGCAAACTTTTTACTTATGCCCTTAATAAGTCCTAAGGTAATTTTTGTTTCGTAGAAAGTAGTTTAAATTATATACTAAATACGAATGTATGCATATGTATATTTGTGCAAAAAATTATGTATATGTATATATATATGTATGTAAGTAAACAAGCTAATAAGGAGTGCTGAAACTGTTAATCTTAATATTAGAAGCGAACTAACAAAGAATGTTAGTACAGTTAGCATTATGATAAGTAGTAAGAGAAGTAATAAGCAATGTTACATTTTTAGTTAAGATTCAGCTCAATAAAGGAGGTTGTGAAAAAGGCCGAAGCTTTTGTTTATTACAAAACCGTACCTGGCGCAGTCGGGTAAACTTTGATCAAAAGTTCAAAGAAAGCCAACAAACGTGTTACCTAAGTATGTATAGCTGAAAGTTTAACTGAAAAAATAACCTATAAAAAGGAAAAATCGAAAGTTTTATGCTGAAAACCAAGAACAAAAAAACAAAGAGAATCAATATAAATGTTACAAAATTAAACGATACATAAATCAGTAGAAGTAGTGAGAAATATAGAACGAACAAAAGTGAAAATGTTTAAAATAAATACAAATATACATTTAACAAAAAAAAGAAAAGTGCGAAAATAGAACAAATTCTATAAAAAACGAAAGCTACAGAGAAAAATCAAAAAATAAAATTTTTTTGGTGAAAATCGAACTCAAATTTACAAAAAAAAAAAAGAAAACGAAAGCTACACTGAAAAAAAAGAGAATCAAAACTAAGTGCTAAAAAAATTACAACAAGTTGTAACTCGTGCTAAAAAGTACTAGTGTCACGTATCACAAAAAAAAGAACAGTTTCGACCAAGGAAAAATTACGTTTGCGAAAATAGTATAAAATTCTAGAAAAAACGAAAGCTACAGTGAAAAATCAAAAAAAAAAAAATTGTTTGGTGAAAATCGAACTCAAATTTACAAAAAAAAGAAAATGAAAGCTACAGTGAAAAAAATCAGAAAATTTTTTGGTGAAAATCAAACCCAAATTTGTAAAAAATCACATGAAAAATGTTAAGTGAAAAGAAAACGTTATACGAAAAGCACTAAAATCTTGAAAAAAAGAGAAGCGAAAATAAATTCAAAAAAAATTACAAAAAGTTGTAAGTCGTGCTAAAAAGTGCTAGTGTCACGCATCGCAAAAAAAAAGAACAGTTTCATCCAAGGAAAAATTTTGTTATAAATATATATATATATTGCAGTAAAATAATACCGTTTGATATAAAAGAAATTGTTTGCTGTAAAAAGTAAAGTATCGACAAAGCTAAAATTTACAACTTGCAACATGCGTTAAAACAAAAGCAACGAAAACTGCGGTATGTACATATCAGAGACCTGCACGATTAAGGTAGGCATCGTACGATTACGGTACTAAGTAACACTTCTGACGATTACCACGATGCGAAGGTAACATTGGGCTTCGGCATCGCGGCATCGTGGCAGCGTACGATTACTATCTGGTATCGTCAATGGCAAATGAAACGAAGTACATACATACATAAAAGCAAATTTTTGTGATTTTTCTTTCGTATTTACCTTATATTAGGAAAAAATTAATAAAATTCTCTTCACTTAAACATAAATTAATTCAATATAACATAACATAACACAACATAAATTTATTCAATAAATAAAAGTAAATTAAATATATTTCGTTATTTTCGATCAAAATAAGCAGCGAATTAAAAATAAAAAAATATTTAATATGAACTTAATTTTTTTTGTGTGAATGCAAAAATAAAATGGCGTCCAGATTTTCTCCTTTCAAATTTGTTTTTCTTTCTTCTAATATACGGTTTGCCAAACTAAAACATCTTTCGCTTGCTGCACTAGACACTGGAATACATAAAATTTGTTGTGCCAGTCTAGCCATCAATGTAAACTCATCTTCATGACGCGCACAATACTAATTGAGTAACATGTTAGCAATCGGCGATGCCACGATGCCGATACCCACGATGCCGATGCCCACGATGCCAAAGTACCGTTACGTAGCGTGTACTCGCGGCATCGGCATCGCCACTTGCTAACATGTTACTTTTTTAATTACTCGTGCAGGTCTTTGGTACATACATATGTATATACATAGTACATAGGTAGGAGTGCAGCCCTATCGGGCTCAATTAGCACTTGATGTGCCATTTTGATATATACATAGTACATACTCGTATATATGTATATTTAGAAAGCACAGTTTCGAAAAAAAACAGTAAAATAATACTGTCTAATATAAAACAAAACTGTTTGCTGTAAAAAGTACACAATCGACAGAGCTAAAATTTACATATACGAGTATAAAGCACAGTTTCGAAAAAAAGCAACTACATATTTACAACCGTTTTGTGAAACGCCACAAAAAAAAAAGCAAGTTAAAAACAAGTATTTTTGCGGAACCAAAAAAAAAAAAACAATTCACAGTTTAAAAAAAAAATATATATAATACCTATATATTTCACATGGTAACAAAATTAAAGCCAACTTTCAACATACAGTAGTAAAGGGTGCTACTTACCTTATTCTTTAAAAAAAATTAAACAAATGAAATAAAATATTGAGAAAAGGAGTTAAAATATTTTTGTGAAAATTAAACAATTTAACAAAAAGGACAAAAAAAAACAATAAAATATATACAGTTACGGACAATCGAACATAAACATCAAAATAAAACAAAACACGCCAAGTAATATTGGTTATAGTGAAAATATTGAAAACAGAAAAAAAATATTTACTACCAGAAGCTAATAAAAAAAAGCTAAAGAAAAATTTATAAAAACAAATAATATATATACAGTTATTATTTTTCGGACAGCGGCCTACAACTAACTAAGTTAATCCAGAAATAGAAATAAAATAAAAAAGTTTCAAGAATGATTAAACGTTTTCTAAATAAAAGGAGAATACATCTTTACTTTTACACAACTGGTCCAAAAGGAAATACTTCGCCAATCAGATTGCTGAGGGTGGGCTTTCATCTTTCGCACAACACGCTCGATAGAACCTTATACGCGATGTTGAGAAGGCTTATCCGACGGTAGTTGGCGCAGATTGTGGATTGGGCATAGCACACTTAAATTCCAATATTTGGGCATGCTTCCGTCCGACCATATTTTGCAAAGACGCTGATGCATGCTCCTTATCAGTTCCTCGCCGCCGTGTTTGAATAGCTCGGCCGGCAATCCGTCGGCCCCTGCGCTTTGTTGTTCTTCAGGCGGGCAACTGCTATTCGAACTTCTTCATGGTCAGGTAATGGAACGTCTGCTCCATCGTCGTCCATTGGGGAATCGGGTTCGCCTTCTCCTGGTGTTGAGCGTTCACTGCCATTCAGCAGGCTGGAGAAGTGTTCCTTCCATAATCTAAGTATGCTCTGGGCATCGGTGACTAGATCACCTTTGGGGGTTCTACAAGAGTATGCTCTGGTTTTGAAACCTTCTGTAAGCCGCCGCATTTTTTCGCATTACCCCTGTCGGCCAGCGTATCAAGCTCTTTGTACTCACGCATTTCGGCCTCTTTCTTCTTCTGTCTGCAAATGCATTTTGCTTCCCTCTTCAACTCTCGGTATCTATCCCATCCCGCACGTGTAGTGGTCGATTGTAACGTTGCGAGGTAGGTAGTCTGTTTTCTCTCCGCTGCAACACGGCACTACTCGTCGTACTAGCTGTTCTTTTGCACTTTCCGAAAACCAATGGTTTCGGTTGCAGCTGTACGTAAGGAGTTTGAAATGCCGTCCCACAGTTCCCTTATACCGGGTTGTTGACGAGTGATTTCAGGGATCAGCCTCAACCCATTAGGGGATGTTTCGTTTGAAATCGTGGCGGGGGCAGCGCTAATAGGTGTGTTCCAAGCGCTCATAGAAGGCATCTTTGGTCACATCGTCCTTCTTTTCCGTCGGGGCGTGGGCGCAAATCAGCGATATGTTGAAGAACCTCGCTTTGATGCGGATTGCGGCTAGACGTTCATTCACCGGAGGGAATGATAGTACTCGGCGACGAAGTATCTCTACCATCACGAATCCCACACCAATTTTGCACTCCTTTATATGGCTACTGTAGGCAATTTCTTGGACGGCGGTGATGTCAGCCTTCACTCTAACGAGGACATCAACCAGCTGGGCAGCGGCACCTTCCCAATTAAGAGACCGGGCATTCCAAGTGCATGCCCTCAATTCGTAGTCTTTATTACGTTTGCCATGGTCGTCATCAAAAGGGGGGTCACTCATCCGAGGCTTGTTGTTTCCTTTCATTGGGGGTGTTTTTTTTACGTGGCGGGTCCCAAACCCAGCGCACAACCCTATGTAGGGGATGTTTCGCCTTCTCACTTTAGCTCGCCCTCAAACGGATGTTCTTAGGCTACCCAGAGGATACTTGGTCAAAGACCGGAAGTCGTGAGCTGCTTGAGCCATATGTAAAAGAATCGTTTCTGGCCACTGCCAAGTGAATGGCGATCAGAGAACTTTCCTCACTTGCGTGAACTTTTACACATGACCCCATTCCTCCAATGATATTTGACAACAACTAATAACCCAAACATGGCATTCCTCAGTTTGCACGTAAACTTGGTGAGTATTGCGTTGTGTTACTTAAATTAATTCTAATCTATTGCGAAATTTCAAGACATTATACCAGGTTCTCAAATAAGTTTTGTCGAACGATAAGAAAGGGCATTGCTACTAGCATGACAAGAGTGTATAATGATTACTCACCTACAATTAGAACGGTAAAATAATTGGTTGCTGTATTTAAACGTCGTCGTACAAGGCTTGAGACTTTCCACGTGAAGGACGTCCAAAAAGCGCATCAACACCAGATATAATAACCAAAATACAGGATATGGTTTTGAAAGATGGTCGATTGACTGAGAGAGATTTAGTGGAAACTCAACACATCTCGTTAGGTAGTCCCAGCCATATTTTAAATGAAATTTAGGGTTTTTTGAAAGCTGTTTGCACAAAGGGTGCAAAAAACAAAAAACGCTTTCAAATGCGACTTTCTCAGCAACATTTGGAGCGTTTTAAAAAGGATAAAGTGGATTTTGTGCGTCGATTCATCACTATGGATGAGACTTGGGTCTATCACTATGATCCTGAATCTAAACAAGAGGCTAAATGCTTCGAAACGAGTTCGTGTCCGGAAATCAGCCAAGAAGGTTATGGCATCATATGGGATGCAAGAGGAATTTTGTTTGTGGATTACTTCTGAATATTATTGCAACCTTTTTGACAAATAGAAGAAGAAGACACGGTTTGCAAAAGAAAAAAATCGTTTTCATCAGGACAATGCACCGTGTCACAAGGCTAAGATCCATGAATTAAAATTCGAACTGTTGGAGCATCCACCGTATTCACCAGATTTGTCCCTCAGCGTTTTCCATTTGTTTTCAGAACTCAAAACTATTTTGCAGACGGATTCTCATTTCAGAGACGGGATCCACATATTGGAGGATTGTTGGAACAAATGCGTTAATGTTCTGGGAGATTATTCTGAATATAAAATTGTATTTTGAATCATAAAATTTTTTTTTCTTATCGAACGACAAAACTTATTGAACAACCTGGTATACATTAGCTAGCGACGAATTCCTCAACGAAGAGTCTGGGTTGAAGTTGTTTAGATATAGGTCCAAAATTTGGACGACAGTCTTTCTCCCCAAAAAGTTGCTCATATGTCGTAACAGTGAGGTTCTTAGGAATCCACCTGATAACCAACTCTTCCTGTCTTTGGTGACTGATTTTGCTGATGCTTTTGTATTATCCTGAATGATTCTGATAAAACTTAATGAAAAATTATTAATTACTTTCACACAGACCTTATTTATGAGCTAAGAAATATAGAAGAAATATGTTACAGAGTTGTAAGATCATATTTTCGATATCTATACGAGATGCAAGATATGCATATAGATAAAAATGAATTTTGACGAATTGTAATGCATTCCATCGATATATCGGAATCATCTTCTAGAGGTCAATCATAACTAGAAGAAGTTGATCTTGGCAACATTCACTTTTAGTGGAAAAAGATATCAACATTGGGCAAGAAATTGTGACATTGAATGGCCAAGAAGATGTGATTTAACATCGTTAGACTACCTTTGGCGTTATTTGAACTCATTGAAATTTAGCAATATAGTACTATTCAAACTTTAGAAGGCAATATTGAACGTACTATTTATGACATACGCGTTGATTAAGTGGAAAAAATTCTCTAACCTTGGGTTCATCGAATTCGTCCTGCAAAAGAAATGGTGGAGAGTATTTGAATGATGTTATATTCAGGACTTATGTGTTTTGATTGTACTTCACATCAAGTAAAAACATTTGAATTTCGTTAACAATTGAGTTTTTTTTAAGCAATCAAAGCACTCGTATTGGAAAACCCTTTAATATCCAATTGAAATAGAACTATAAATAAAAAAGTGACAGGTGTTGCACTGGTTGAAAGATTCGCCGACTTCTTGATATTATATATGTAATATGGTTGCAACAATGTATATATGATTAGTTATGTCCTCCGCTGTTGGTTATCCCACTGCATGAACTTAAGTGCTGCATCAATGGCGTACAAAGTACATAAGAGCCACTTAAGCTTATGTTTGAAGAGCAGTCATCTGCGAAATAGTAAGTGTCTAAGAGTTACATGGATATTTAAACAAGCTATGTCAATGGCGAAAAGTCACTCCATAACGATAAAGTACAAATACCGTACTAATGGATACTTAAGCTTCGTAAGTTTCTATTCTTTTTATTTAGCAAAAGGGCAGATAAACTGGCTTTTTGAAGTACATAAGGTGCATTCGGCGTTCTTTTACAATGAGTGAAATTATTCAACAAAGAAGTTCAATTAAATTTTGTAAACAAACACGAGATAACAGCTTTATTTTCATAATAATCAAATATTTATTGCAAACTCGTACGTGGCGTACGAGTGACTTTCGTGCTTTTAGACAATAAGGAAAATAAGGCAATGTTCAGCAGTAAAGAGGATAACAACTCGATTTTATTTTGCAAATGCTACTTAAATAGTACTTGATACTTTTCTGTTGATTGAAAACCACCAACCGTATTATGTGAAAATTGTTCCATAAAATTATTTATACATGGCACAAATATTGTTTATTGAACAATAACATGTGACTTGCTTTGCGAGAAGGAAGGGCTAAGTTCGGGTGTCACCGAACATTTTATACTCTCGCATGATAAAGTGATAATCGATATTTCATTATACGTCATTTACATATTTTTCAAATACCGTATTTTTGTAAAGTTTTATTCCGCTATCATCATTGGTTCCTAATGTACTATATATTATACACTGAAGGCATCAGATGGAATTCAAAATAGCGTTATATTGGAAGAAGGCGTGGTTGTGAACCGATTTCACCCATATTTCGTACATGTCATCAGGGTGTTAAGAAAATATTATATACCGAATTTCATTGAAATCGGTGTAGTAGTTCCTGAGATATGGTTTTTGGTCCATAAGTGGGCGAGGCCATGCCCATTTTCAATTTTTAAAAAAAGCCTGGGTGCAGCTTCCTTCTGCAATTTCTTCCGTAAAATTTAGTGTTTCTGACGTTTTTTGTTAGTCGGTTAACGCACTTTTAGTGATTTTCAACATAACCATTGTATGGGAGGTGGACGTGGTTATTATCCGATTTCTTCCATTTTTCAACTGTATATGGAAATGCCTGAAGGATATGACTCTGTAGAGTTTGGTTAACATAGCTATAGTAGTTTCCGAGATATGTACAACAAACTTAGTAGGGGGCGGGGCCACGCCCACTTTTCCAAAAAAATTACGTCCAAATATGCCCCTCCCTAATGCGATCCTGTATGCCAAATTTCACTTTAATATCTTTATTTATGGCTTAGTTATGACACTTTATAGGTTTTCGGTTTCCGCCATTTTGTGGGCGTGGCAGTTGGCCGATTTTGCCCATCTTCGAACTTAACCTGGAGCCAAGGAATACGTGTACCAAGTTTCATCATGATACCTCAGTTTTTACTCAAGTTACAGCTGGCACGAACGGACGGACAGACGGACGGACAGACAGACAACCGGATTTCGACTCTACTCGTCGCCCTGATCACTTTGGTATACATAACCCTATATCTGACTCTTTTAGTTTTAGGACTTACAAACAACCGTTATGTGAACAAAACTATAATACTCTCCTTAGCAACATTGTTGCGAGAGTATAAAAACGAAAATTAGGAAATAAGTTAATTTTTCCGCTGTTCATACTAGAATATAATTTGATAAGGAAACGAAACCTGCTCAATTTTGGTGCAACAATTCTTCAGTTGATACTGTGGAGGACTGAAAATTTTTATTTTTGATACAAACATACAATACAATATAATATAAATATTTTGAAAGCCTTGATAAGAAGTTTTGGGTTAGCTTATTACAAACGCAAATAGCCGAGCTCATAACACGTCTGATTTTAGCGGCTGCTTTAGACAAAGTATGCAAGTTTTGTCGAACTTTAGGAGAACGTACTATATACATATTAATAAAATAAAATAACTGTACTCTACAAAAGCGCTAAATTTTGAAATTCCAACTATTTTCTGAACACAGCGCGTACTATATATGCTAAAAGTGAATGCATTAAGCAGAGCAAAGAACACACCAATAACACATTAGCACTTTAAAAAAAAGAGAAAGAAAACAATTAAGGAAAGACTAAGTTCGGATCATTCGCCCATGTTATACTCTTTAAACTTGCGAGAAACAAAGTCTGGGAAATTCCGTCTGGTGGTGGCAAAACTTCATATTAAAATATCTTGCGGAAAAAGTGAACTTTCCTATTTTTTCCATATATAAAATTGAAATATATTAAAAGCATTGTTAAAAATTGTTGAATCAAAATTTTAGATTTCAAAATGAAAATTGAATTGGTTAACTTTGCTTATTGAATCGTCGAGTTGCCGATGTGTGCAATACATTTTGGTGAGAATTATACAATTAATATACACGAGGTGTGTTCAAAAAATAGCGGGGACTTTCGTTTAAAAAAAAATATATGTAAGAGACATTTAAAAACAGAAACAGTGCTCAGAAGTTTATCGAAACACTACGTAACATACTAAAAATAATAATTTGGCAGTAGGAATCTAAAACAGGAAAAAATGTTAACTTCTGCTGCACCTAAGCTAATATACCCTTCACAGGTACATTTATTTTAGAAACTATGTATGTGTTCAGTTTATTTGGATGCTAAATATAGTAATCCGATATGAATAATTTTTTCGGATATTATATTATTACCTTAAGCAGTAATCCATGTCAAATTTCGTGAAGATACCACGTCAAATGCGAAAGTTTTCCATAGAGTCTTATCACACGAAGCAACTTTTGTTGCGGCAACTCTTAGTTTAGTGGCGAGGGGGCGACGAGGAGAGGAGAATCGCGCCGAGTTTCCCGTGTTCAGCAACTCGCTTTGTGTTCTTATTCGTAACAGTTCGCTGCGACGTTTTTCGGCATTCGTGTTCTTTCTTTCGTAGTACATAGTTGCATTTGCGTATATTTTTTTTGAAATTAATATTTTGAATATATTTAAAAAATTTAATTTCATCTTTTGGTAAGTAATTTGCAAATATGTATACAAATATACATAATATAATATAAATATTTTAGAAAATGGAGTATGACGAAAAAATCGAATTAATTAACGATATTGTGAAATGTATGGATGAAGCCATACAAATTGATTCAGACGATAGTAAGAAGGGTGATATATCTTTGTTTTAATAAATAAAATGTATTTCTTAATTGACAGAGCTGATTAATATATGTATGTGATAGAGTGGCCCAAATACCTATAAGGAAAAAGAAGCGACAATGGGTTAAAGTAAAGAGTAGACAATGGGTTAAAGTAAAGTGAAAGAGAATGAGAAAAAAACTCGAGCAGAGTTGCGCAACACAAGTTGCTCGTGTGAAGGTAATGGGCAACAGCAAAAGAGAATCGCCCGAGAATAAGCAACAAAAGTTGCTTCATGTAATCGTACACATACAAGCCCTTGATTCCGATCGTTCGGTTTGTATGGCAAATATATGCTAAAGTGAGCCGATCTGTTCTGATTTCTTCCGATATTACATTATTTCTATGAACAATAACTCATACCAAATTTCGTGAAGATATATCGTCAAATGAGGAAGTTTCCCATGCACGAGTTAATTTTTACCAGAAGTAAAAATGAGTCAAAAGAATATATTTTGAGCTGCACCGAAATGTGTACTCTTTATTTATACTCTTAAGACTACCTTATTACATGTTTCTTTCTTCTATTTATACTAACTATTATGTTTATTTATTACTAGTTGACAGTTTGTTTAGATACAGATTATATTATCTGTTTAGGTTTGTTTTTTATACATATATATTGCTTAAATACATTTGCTTTGTTTTAAGATAAGGTTGTTGTGGTATTCAAACTCAATGTTGTTTTGATACTTGTTTGTTCAGGATTGTTTGTTGTAGTTATAGTGCATATCAATTGTTCGAACTCAAGGATGTTTTAATGCATTCTGTTTACCGAAAAAAAGGTTGTTTCAATGTTTGTTACTATTATAAGGAATACGTTCCTTAACTCTCACCTCTGTTAAAATGAAATGTCTTCATTTCAAAACATCTAGGCTTGAAGTCGGCTTATGTAAAAGAATTAATTATTGTATGTGTTTGATTAATTGTTTGTGTTTATAATTTTTACCTTTTTATTTAAATAAATAATTATTTTTGCATGTTTCTTATGATGCTTTCTTTTCTCTTATAATTTAGTTTTTAATTAGCGTCAATTTTCTAAAATTCAAGAATAATTTTCCTTTTTTAGCTTGCCTTGTTTACGGTGCCTTTTCTTGGAATATTTGGCTGTGTTTGTGGAAATTTTCACTTTTCGTATGTGTTTGATTAATTTTTATACTCTCGCAACAAAGTTGCTAAGGAGAGTATAATAGTTTTGTTCACATAACGGTTGTTTGTAAGTCCTAAAGCTAAAAGAGTCAGATATAGGGTTATATATACCAAAGTGATCAGGGTGACGAGTAGAGTTGAAATCCGGATGTCTGTCTGTCCGTCCGTCCGTCTGTCCGTCTGTCCGCCCGTGCAAGCTGTAACTTGAGTAAAAATTGAGATATCATGATGAAACTTAGTACACGTATTCCTTGGCTCCATAAGAAGGTTAAGTTCGAAGATGGGCAAAATCGGCCAACTGCCACGCCCACAAAATGGCGGAAACCGAAAACCTATAAAGTGTCATAACTAAGCCATAAATAAAGATATTAAAGTGAAATTTGACACAAAGGATCGCATTAGGGAGGGGCATATTCGGGCATAATATTTTTGGAAAAGTGGGTGTGGCCCCGCCCCCTACTAAGTTTTTTGTACATATCTCGAAAACTACTATAGCTATGTCAACCAGTGATCTGCAGTGAATGAGTTAAACACAACTTTGAGCCACTTGCGAAAAATTGAGTATGAAGCAAGCAAATTATTCACGGAATGAGTATAAGTGTGAATACTGCTCACTTACAATTATGAGAGAGAGGGAGTTTTGGCTTGTGAGCTGCTTAGCTTGTATGAAGCATATATTCACAAGTGTTTGCTTATGAGCTCACAATACTTATGAATCTTTGCTTAGGATTCTCTGACATTCATGAATACAAAACACTTGTGAATATACGAAGAAGCTCAATTGTACGCAAGCCACTTGAGCCGTAACGATATGAACCAAAGGCTAAGAAATCCATTACGAAATTAGTAAGAGTTACTATTATATTATTGTATAACAACAAGGATTTTGTAACTGGTTCTAATAATGACTAGATATAATGAAATAAAAAAACTGGATTTTCATATTTTGTGTTAATTTTCTCTATTATTAAAAAAAATCACATATACATACATACTTACATTATTATGTTATCACTTATAATATTACATTTTATTTTATAAAATGATAATTCAGTTCCTTTCAATGGAATTAAAATTAAAAATAAAAATCACGTCAGTTTAATGGTATAAAAATTACATGAATTATTATCAAAAAACTAAATAACAAACTTCAGTTAATTTCGGTAAAAAATAAAAATAATAAGCATAAAATTTACTTCAAGATTTATGTACATACATAAGATTCAACTCCAAAGATACAAGTATATATTATAAGTATAGCTTCTAAATATATATTAAGATTGAGGTATTGCACAAAATTACTTCTCAATATCATTGTATATTTTTGTTTTTTAAGTTTCTAAGGTCTTATTGCCATATTAGTTAGTCTTAAATATTGAATTCAGGAATATTATTTTATCTACGGTTTTGGGTGCAAGTCGATTTCTTTTATCAGTTATTAAATTGCCTGCCAAGGAAAATACACGTTCAGACGCCGCACTACTTGCAGGTATAGTTAATATTTTAAGTGCAAGTTTTGATATGCTTGGAAAGTTAGCTTTATGTTGCTTCCACCATTGAATTGCGTCAAAGTCGTTATCAAATTGTATTCTTTCTGTAAAATATCGATCTATCTCATCTTCGATACGTTCCTGCGCGCCCATGTTTGAAATATTTGGAAAAAAGAAGTTCAGGTCATTTGCAGGTGAAGACGTATTTGATGTTGAAGTAATTGGTGAAGATGGAATTTGTGATAAGAAACAAAGAAGTTTCAGTTTTGTAGTTTTTACGAAGTCAATAAACTCACCCGTTCCTTTTAAAACCCCTCCGCGTAGGTATAAACTTCAGGGACTCATCTACCTATGCTCTCCAATTTCTAGAATGTAAGATAAAGCTTAAGAAAATAATTCAATAAAAGGATAATAAACAAAGAAGTTTCAGTTTTGACGTCACTACAATCGCGCGTTTCGTTCCTTTTAAAACCCCTCCGCGTAGGTATAAAATATATTTTGAATAGGCACGGAATTTGTGAATGTATTCATGAATAAACAATGAGCCACTTATTAGTGAATGTATTCATGAGCCTTTCAACTCATCTAATGGTAAGCAACGAATAGCTCAAACAATTGTATACAGAGAAGCAAGCCAAGCCAAGTGTGAGCGATAAGTGATTGTGAGACATATTCACACTCATTATTACACAAGCAAGCCATGTGATTGTGAGAAGATAATATTTTTAGTGAGAGCAAGTGTGAGTGAATATTGGGGGTGATTCATGAATATGAGAGTGTATTCATAAGCCAAGTATTCACTGCAGATCACTGATGTCAACCAAACTCTATGGAGTTATTTCCCTCAGGCATTTCCATATACAGTTCAAAAGAAATCGGATAATAACCACGCCCACCTCCCATACAAAGGTTATGTTGAAAATCACTAAAAGTGCGTTAACCGACTAACAGAAAACGTCAGAAACACTAAATTTTACGGAAAAAATGGCAGAAGGAAGCTGCACCCAGGACTTTTTTTAAAAATTGAAAATGGGAGTTTCAATGGAATTCGGCATATAATATTTTCTTAACACCCTGATGACATGTACGAAATATGGGTGAAATCGGTTAATAACCACGCCTTTTCCAATATAACGCTATTTTGAATTCCATCTGATGCCTTCTCTGTATAATATACACATTAGGAACCAATGATGATAGCGGAATAAAACTTTACACAAATACGGTTTTTGAAAAATATGTAAATGACTGATAATGAAATCTCGATTATCACTTTATCATGCGAGAGTATAAAATGTTCGGTGACACCCGAACTTAGCCCTTCCTTACTTGTTATAATTAATATCTTTCTATACTTAATTATTTTTTCGTGTTTCGTATGATGTTTTCTTTTAGTAAGTTTTGAATTAGCGTTAATTTTCTAGAATTCAACAACAATTTTCCTTTTTTGGCTTGCCTTGTCTTCACTTTTCGCCTTTTTTTCGGTGCCTTTTTTTGGGTAATTAGCGTTGCTTGTGAAAATTTTCATATTTGTTTCACATTGTTTATAATTACCATCAATGCAGTTACTTGTGCTTGGAGTTGGGCCATCTTTGCTTCTTCCTAACTGATAATTAACTGTGCAATGTTTCAGGATTTTTCAGGATTCAACGTTGTCCGCTTTTTCAGGGTCTATTGCGAATCTTGGTGAAAGTGTTATCTCTTAATTCAGGACCTACACTTTTTTTACCTTGTTCCACTTTTTCAGGAATTGTCACTGTTCGCTCTTCCAGGATCTGTTGTGAATCTTGCTGAATTCGCCGCTGTCCGTTTTTTCGGAATCTGCTTTTCATTAAATCTGGAAGTATTGTCCGCTGTTACAGGACTTATACTTATATCCATTGCCATTTTTTTTTGCACTTTTTTCAGGCATTTAGTGCTGGAAGTCCTACTTCCTGTGGAATTTTTTTATTTATTCCTTTCGGAATAAAATCTGACCTTTTGGATAACAAATAAGTTTGTCATCCCGGTTGAGCCCCCAGTAATTTTTACCAGAAGTAAAAATGGGTCAAAAGAATAAATTTTGAGCTGCACCGAAATGTGTACTCTTTATTTATACTCCTAAGACTAACTTACTACATGTTTCTTACTTCTATTTATACTAACTATTATGTTTATTTATTACTAGTTGACAGTTTGTTTAGATACAGATTATATTATCTGTTTAGGTTTGTTTACATACATATATATTGCTTAGATACATTTGCTTTGTTTTAAGATAAGGTTCTTATGGTATTCAAACTCAATGTTGTTTTGATACTTTTTTGTTTAGGATTGTTTGCTGTAGTTATAGTGCATTTCAATTGTTCGAACTCAACGTTGTTTTGATGCATTCTGTTTACTGAAACAAAAGGTTGTTTCAATGTTTGTTACTATTATAAGGAATACGTTCCTTAACTAACGTATTTGATTCCGATCATTCAGTTTGTATGGCAACTATATTCTATAGTTAACCGATCTGAACAATTTCTTTGGAGATTACATTGTTGCCGTAGAAAATTATATTTACCAAATTTCGTGAATATATCTTGTCAAATGCAAAAGCTATCCATACCAGCACTAGATTCTGATTGTTCAGTTTGTATAGCAGCTATATGCTATAGTAAGCCGATCTGAACAATTTCTTCGGAGATTACATGGTTGCCTTAGCAAAAACATATACCAAATTTAATTATTATATCTTGTCAAATGTGAAAGTTTTCCATACAAGAACTTGATTCCGATCGTTCAGTTTGTATTGCAGGTATATGTTATAGTGGTGCTTGTATAGTATATATAACATGTCATACAAACTGAACGATCGGAATCAAGTTCTTGTGTGGAAAACTTTCACATTTGACTATAGAATATAGTTGCAATACAAACTGAATGATCGGAATCAAATGCTTGCATGGGAAACTTCCTCATTTGACGCTACATCTTCACGAAATTTGTTATGAGTTATTGTTCATAGAAATAATGTAATATTGGAAAAAATTGTTCAGATCGGCTCACTTTAACATATAGTTGCCATACAAACTGAACGATCGGAATCAAGTTCTTGTATGGAAAATTTTCACATTTGACAATGTATCTTCAAAAAGTTGGCACAGGTTATTTTCTGAGGCAACAATGTAATTTCCGAAGAAATTGTTCAGATCGGTTAACTATAGCACATAGCTGCCATACAAACTGAATGATCGGAATCAAATGCTTGTATGGAAAACTTTCACATTTGACGTGGTATTTTCACGAAATTTGACATGGATTACTTCTTCTTCTTAATTGGCGTAGACGCCGCTTACGCGATTATAGCCGAGTTAACAACAGCGCTCCAGTCGTTTCTTCTTTTCGCTACGTGGCGCCAATTGGATATTCCAAGCGAAGCCGGGTCCTTCTCCACTGGTCCTTCTAACGAAGTAAAGGTCTTCCTCTTCCTCTGCTTCCCCCGACGGGTACTGCGTCGAATACTTTCAGAGCTGGAGTGTTTTCATCCATCCGGACAACATGACCTAGCCAGCGTAACCGCTGTCTTTTAATTGGCTGAACTATATGTCAATGTCGTCGTATATCTCGCACAGCTCATCGTTCCATCGAATGCGATATTCGCCATGGCCAATGCGCAAAGGACCATAAATCTTTCGCAGAATTTTTCTCTCGAAAACTCGTAACGTCGACTCATCGGTTGTTGTCATCGCCCAAACCTCTGTACCATATAGCAGGACGGGAATTATGAGCGACTTATAGAGTTTAGCTTTTGTTCGTCGAGAGAGGACTTTACTTTTCAATTGACTATTCAGTCCGAAGTAGCACCTGTTGGTAAGAGCAATCCTGCGTTGGATTTCCAGGCTGACATTGTTGGTGCTGTTAATGCTGGTTCCTAAATAGACGAAATTATCTACAACTTCAAAGTTATGACTGTCAACAGTGACGTGAGAGCCAAGTCGCGAGTGCGACGACTGTTTGTTTGATGACAGGAGATATTTCGTTTTGCCCTCGTTCACCGCCAGACCCATTTTCTGTGCTTCCTTGTCCAGCCTGGAGAAAGCAGAACTAATGGCGCGGGTGTTGAGGCCGATGATATCAATATCGTCGGCATACGCTAGCAGCTGTACACTCTTATAGAAGATGGTACCTTCTCTGTTTAGTTCTGCAGCTCGAACTATTTTCTCCAGAAGCAGGTTGTTGACGGTGGGCTTTAATCTTTCACACAATACGCTCGATAGAACCTTATATGCGATGTTGAGGAGGCTAATCCCACGGTAGTTGGCGCAGATTGTGGGGTCTCCTTTTTTATGGATTGGGCATAGCACACTTAAATTCCAATCGTTGGGCATACTTTCGTCCGACCATATTTTACAAAGAAGCTGATGCATGCTCCTTATCAGTTCTTCGCCGCCGTGTTTGAATAGCTCGGCCGGCAATCCGTCGGCCCCTGCCGCTTTGTTGTTCTTCAGGCGGGCAATTGCTATTCGAACTTCTTCATGGTCGGGTAATGGAACGTCTGCTCCATCGTCATCGATTGGGAATCGGGTTCTCCTTCTCCTGGTGTTGTGCGTTCACTGCTATTCAGCAGGCTGAAGAAGTGTTCCCTCCATAATTTAAGTATGCTCTGGGCATCAGTGACTAGATCACCTTTGGGGGTTCTACAAGAGTATGCTCCGGTCTTGAAACCTTCTGTAAGCCGCCGCATTTTTTCGTAGAATTTTTTCGCATTACCCCTGTCGACCAGCTTATCAAGCTCATCGTACTCATGCATTTCATCCTCTTTCTTCTTCTATCTTCTATCTGCAACGCTTCAACTCTCGGTATCTATCCCATCCCGAAAGTGTAGTGGTCGATCGTAATGTTGCGAGGTAGGCAGCCTGTTTCTCTCCGCTGCGACACGGCACTCCTCGTCGTACCAGCTGTTCTTTTGCACTTTCCGAAAACCAATGGCTCCGGTTACAGCTGTACGTAAGGAATTTGAAATGCCGTCCACAGTTCCCTTATACCGAGTTGTTGACGAGTGCTCTCAGAGAGAGCAGGGGTGCAAGCCGAGTAGAAAATCGTTCGGCTGTCTGTTGTGATTGCAGCTTCTCGACGTCGAAACTTCCTTGTGTTTGTTGGCATGCGTTTTTTGCTGCGCAGAGGCGGGACATGGATTACTGCTTAAGATAATAATATAGCTTCCATACAAACTGAACACATAGTTACTAAAAGAAATGCACCTGTGAAGGGTACATTAGCTTAGGTGCAGTCGCTTTCACCATTGCATTTCTAATGTCATCAACTTGTAAAAGAACGGCCCTTTGAGATTTTCGTATTTTTTGAAATAGGAAAGGCTGAAGCATCGTTATCTTATTACAGGTTTATATTATATTAGTCGAAGGGTAAAACTCTCGCTACAATGTTGCTAAGGAGAGTATTATAGTTTTGTTCACATAACGGTTGTTTGTAAGTCCTAAAACTAAAAAGTCAGATATAGGGTTATATATACCAAAGTGATCAGGGTGACGAGTAGAGTCGAAATCCGGATGTCTGTCTGTCCGTCTGTCCGTCCGTCTGTCCGTCCGTCCGCCCGTGCAAGCTGTAACTTGAGTAACAATTGAGATATCATGATGAAACTTAGTACACGTATTCCCTGGCTCCATAAGAAGGTTAAGTTCGAAGATGGGCAAAATCGGCCCACTGCCACGCCCACAAAATGGCGGAAACCGAAAATCTATAAAGTGTCACAACTAAGCCACAAATAAAGATATTAAAGTGAAATTTGGCCCAAAGGATCGCATTAGGGAGGGGCATATTTGGACGCAATTTTTTTCGAAAAGTGGGCGTGACCCCGCCCCCTACTAAGTTTTTTGTACATATCTCGGAAACCACTACAGCTATGTCAACTAAACTCTACAGAGTCGTTTTCTTCAGGCATTTCCATATACAGTTCAAAAATGGAAGAAATCGGATAATAACCACGCCCACCTCCCATACAAAGGTTATGTTGAAAATCACTAAAAGTGCGTTAACCGACTAACAAAACACCAAATTTTACGGAAGAAATTGCAGAAGAAGCTGCACCCAGACTTTTTTAAAAAATTGAAAATGGGAGTGGCCTCGCCCACTTATGGACCAAAAATCATATCTCAGGAACTACTACACCGATTTCAATGAAATTCGGTATATAATATTTTCTTAACACCCTGATGACATGTACGAAATATGGGTGAAATCGGTTTACAACCACGCCTTCTTCCAATATAACGCTATTTTGAATTCCATCTGATGCCTTTTCTGTATAATACGAGTATATACATTAGGAACCAATGATGATAGCGGAATAAAACTTTAAAAAAATACGGTATTTGAAAAATATGTAAATGACGTATAATGAAATCTCGATTATCACTTTATCATGCGAGAGTATAAAATGTTCGGTGACACCCGAACTTAGCCCTTCCTTACTTGTTTTGTATATAGAATGGTTTTCTATGATCATTCCTTTTGTTTAGCAAACGTTATTTCCTAGTAACCTCTGATGCTATGAATTTTGTTGCTTTGAAGAAGTTCAGCGACAGTATAGAAGAAAATAACAACAACACCTTCACTGGCCACCACATCCATGCTCACACTGATAAAACGTTCCCTGATATCGATTAAGGTACCACACATTCCATCACCAATCACTTGGAGATCACTTGGCGCGGATGTTATTTTTTTTGTTATATGGCGGGTAGGTCAAGTTTTCGCGTCATTTTGTCTATTTTAGATACAAAGATACACTGCTATGAATAAAACATTATATTTAAGATAACTGATATATTGGCCGATGTATGCGGTATAAAGTCGCCGGGGTGTTCGAAAAGCGTTGAGTTAGGTATGTTGAAGCTGAGGGAATTATTGAGATTATTCAAACCATTGTTGACACATAGACATAATATTGACAGGAAAATATTATCTCTGAATTTCAATTATATATCTCATCAATTGCCCGATATTTGTTGCAAAAATTCAGTTATATGTACTGAGAATAAATTATTCGGTATCTAGTGGTTGGAACATCTTTCGTTGGATTTTAACAAGTTTTGGTCATAAGGTGGTATTATTCTTCCGAAGTTTTAACCCATTACATTAATTGCTTTCTTATTTGTACACTGGAAAGAAAAGAGTTTAAAATTGTATTATATGAGATGTAGGCGTGATTGTAGTCCGAGTTCACCCCTTTTCGCACCATTATAAGGAATGTGAGAAGACTCTCACGTAAAAAAATTGTTTGAAATGGGTAGTGCAACATCCGTTGTTTAGCTTTTACTCCGGATCCTATTTAACCTTCTCATAACATCTCGGTTGTAAATTTTTATTTCTCTGTCGTATTTATTTATTAAGCCCATAACTAATAAAATTAATCGCACTTTTTGTAGTTTTTAATAATATCGGTATTTGGGAAGTTATAGGTTATTTTCCGATTAATGGAGTTTTATGGGAGTGTCAGTGGTCCAATTACGCCCTTCTTTCGATGCCAAGAAACATGTGTTCCAAGTTTCTATAAGATATCTCAATTATTTCTCAAGTTACAACTTGCATGGAAGGACGGAGGGGCAGACAGTCACCTCAGTTTGAGCTCGGATTTTCATCCTTATCAAAAATTTTTTAAGCGTTTTGCTGCTCTTAATCCTTTCAGCCCTAAAGTTGCTTATAAGAAACTTCTATATATAACATTGTTTAAAAAGTCAAATACACAAATACCTCTTCATAATACACATCTTATTAATTAATTTGAATTCGGGGAATACCAAAATAACAAGAACATAACGGTTGTGTCATGATCAATCATGTTATGACTCATTAGATGGCTCATTGAGCATGGCGTTCGTGCGAAGTTTTGAAGCATATTATAAAAAAATAATTAAAATATTTAAATGATAAATTTGAAAACAAATATTTGCACAGTTTTACGAACAGTGAAAAAAAATACAAGTGAAAAAATTAGAAATTATTTTTCGTTTGTACCGCTAGATTTTTTTGCTTGCGCAAGTTGCTTATAAGCAACTTTGGGCGTTTAGATCATACAAATATTAAAGTGAGTATGGCACGAAAAGGGCTATGTAATAAGGTGGAGCGATAATGTATGGAAAAAATTTTTTTCTGTTTTTTAACGGCATAGCTATAAAAAGTTGTCTTTTAATATATAAAACAAACATGCAAAATATCAAACAGCTGGCTTAATGTTTTGAGGTGCCCCAGTACAGTCAAACATTTAAATAAAACAAAAAATGGCATTCTAAGCATTTATTACGAAAAATATTCTCTTACATTACTTAAACTACTACTTAAACATCAAAGTCTTTTTTTATATTGAAATGAGGCATTCGTTGACGTGATAGTAGTCTTGCCCTAATGAAATCAACTCGTTTATTTTCCCCACAAACTGCACTCGATGTTTCTGTTACCAACTTGATGCAGCGCACCACAGCTTGGGTGTGGCATAGAAAATCTGTAATATTCTGACATGTACCAAGGCCGTTTTTGACAATGTCTTTCAAGGTTTCATCAGACATATTTAATGTGAGAGGTGGTTCAGTTATATCACACTCTTGCCACATAATAATCTCAGTGTAATCTTTGGCATCGAAGTTGAATGTAAGTATGTACTTTAAACGTTCGAAGTCTTCGAGCATACTCTGATCTTGCTTTTACAATTCTTCGATATAAGATCTCTTATAATTTCTCTGTCATCACCAAGCATGTCGAAAGTATCCATTTCGTTGGATTACTTTGTCAACGATTGCTTTCATATCGGAATTCAAATAACGGCTCAGGTTAATGTTTTGCCATATGTTTTTGGCTCCGTTAATGTATGAAGAATTACATTTTATTGTATACCACATTGGTCCATAAAC
This sequence comes from Bactrocera neohumeralis, assembly GCF_024586455.1. Lineage (NCBI taxonomy): Eukaryota > Metazoa > Arthropoda > Insecta > Diptera > Tephritidae > Bactrocera > Bactrocera neohumeralis. The sequence goes on along the minus strand of NC_065920.1, from coordinate 38,148,354 downwards.
TTTAATATGTACGTGGCTAATACAACTAGCTTTTCTTCTGGGCCAGTTTTAGTTGCATGCAATCTTAGAATTCGATTAGCTGTTGTCAGCCATCTAGAATGGTTAAGGGCTCAAACTTCCATATTCGCTAAACAGTACTGATAGCGGCCATTATGTCGTAGAAATGCTTTTGGTCGGTATTAAGCACTTCCCTAGTTATTTCAGGTAATAATGTACATAGGTATAACGGAAAATTCCACTATCGGCATTGTTTGACAAGGTTATAATTGAGATCCGATGGCGCCTTAAAAGCATTTAGGTCCGATAGTTTTTTCGGTCTAAATGTAATAAAAGATGACATAGTGGTAACTCATTTGAATGCAATTGTCAGATAAATCACTGTTAATGACCTGCTGAATTCCTCCTCCATCAGACGAATAACACCACCTTTGAAACCTGCATCCACTACAGTTCCACCGCACCCAACAAAGCTAATTCACTCATATTTACCGACTTAGATTTCAAATATAATAATATAGTGTCTTTTATATTTTTAGTAGTCCCCGACTCACAGGTGACAAGACCAAAATAGTTGTTTCCTGGTTCCGATGTTATTTCTTATTCTTCACAGTTGAAACTATATCGACACCGCCTATCATCATTTTTATACTCTCGCAACAAAGTTGCTAAGGAGAGTATTATAGTTTTGTTCACATAACGGTTCTTTGTAAGTCCTAAAACTAAAAGAGTCAGATATAGGCCCCCACTAAGTTTTTTGTACATATCTCGGAAACTACTATAGCTATATCAACCAAACTCTACAGAGTTGTTTCCTTCAGGCATTTCCATATACAGTTCAAAAATGGAAGAAATCGGATAATAACCACGCCCACCTCCCATACAAATGTTATGGTGAAAATCACTAAAAGTGCGTTAACCGACTAACAAAAAACGTCAGAAACACTAAATTTTACGGAAGAAATTGCAGAAGGAAGCTACACCCAGGCTTTTTTTAAAAATTGAAAATGGGCATGGCCTCGCCCACTTATGGACCAAATATCATATCTCAGGAACTACTAGACCGATTTCAATGAAATTCGGTATATAATATTTTCTTAACACCCTGATGACATGTACGAAATATGGGTGAAATCGGTTCACAACCACGCCTTCTTCCAATATAAAGCTATTTTGAATTCCATCTGATGCCTTCTCTGTATAATATATACATTAGGAACCAATGATGATAGCGGAATAAAACTTTACACAAATACGGTATTTGAAAAATATGTAAATGACGGATAATGAAATCTCGAATATCACTTTATCATGCGAGAGTATAAAATGTTCGGTGACACCCGAACTTAGCCCTTCATTACTTGTTCTGGTTGATCTTTGGTCGAGTAAAAAACTTACTACCTCCTTGGCAACACGACACCCTTTTAAACAGCAATAATTCCTGATATCTTTGCCATTGCAGCTGCAGATATTAAATAATCTATGGGACTCTGTTACAAATGTTCTAATATTTTCTTGGTATTTAATGTTGGTTTGACGGCCTTGATATGGTTTCATTAAGCCTGTATATGTCGCGGTAGGAACGAATCAATTTTAAAATTCTTTTTACACTTACAGTTGGCAGTGAAGATCTTTGCCATATTTTTAGAACTTCACACGCTAATCTTTCAGATATTTCAAGAATTTTTCGCTCCGTTGTTTGAAAATGCCTTGCAGGGGATCCTATGAAATAAAATGTGAAGCTAATCTTGGCATTGCAGCAGTGCGCTGGCTGGATAATAAGCCAGTTCAGTTATTGTCCACATTTGTGGGAGATAAACCAATCGACACACGTAAGCGTTGGAATGGAAAGAAAAAAAATTTGTTGAAGTTCCGAGACGGGCTATTGTTTCAAAATATAATAAACACATGGGAGGAGTTGATCTTGCCGACATGCTTAAGGAGCTGTATAAAGTGAAACATCGCTTCAATAAGTGTTACATGAAAATATTTCACTGGAGCCCAAACACAGTAGTTATCAATACCTGGCTTATGTATCGGAGACATCTCAAAATCGTTAATCCAAACATCAAGCATATGCCACTTATAAAATTCCAGATGGATATCGCAACTGAGCTCCTAAGCGCTACACCGGTGTTTTCCAGTTCTACTCAAAAGAAGAGGGGACGCCCAGTTCTATGCAAAATGTAGAAATCGACTTCGGATTTACTTTCTTTCTCAGAAGCGTCTAGTTCGAAACGCTGTCATGTTGTTGAAGAGCCCCCCAACTCAAAGCAATATGATGAAAATGGTCATTGGATAGTTTAGGGAGAGAAAGAACGATGCCGTTTTTGTAAAACCGGAACACCTCTCTCAAAATGCTTAAAATTTGGTGTTCATCTATGCTGCAATACGCACAAGAACTGTTTTTTTTATTTTATCACACTTAAAATACAAAACAAACATATGTGTATATGATAAATAAAGAGAAATTCCTTGTATATATTTTTTTCCTTTGCTTGTATTTATATCACTCAAATACTGCCCTAAACGCCTAAAGTTGCTTATAAGAAACTTTCAATATCTTTTGATCGGATCACGGTAGAGAGCTAGAACTTTTCACGGCAGTTAATTGAGCCATTTTAAGTCAGAAAATCAAGAAAAAAAAATTCTGGTAGTTAAGTGCGGTCCTGAAATGGTTAACTAATTGATGCTTAATTCGCGGGACAAATGTATTGTGTTCATTAAATTTAAAGCATGTTTCGTAACAAACATAGATATCGTAGTTGCTACAGTCCAAAGTTAAAATCATTTATACTTTCTTTGCAACTACCGTAAGGAATTATATTGTTTGTGACAACGTTCCTTAACATTTATTCATTTAAACTGCAATAGCAGAAATATTATTTAGAAGCTATTTAATTTAATAAAACCTTGGCTTAAATAGTTCGAGTGGATTTTAGTGATAACGAAGGCTTTTTCTATGTATAGCACATCAGTTTTGGCCCAATATTTTCTTCATCGTATTATAAATTAAAACAAATTTTTTTTAATAATTATTCGCCTCTTTGGCAGCAATAACTGAATTAAATTATTTTAATTTTAACTTAAGCTAAAAAGAGTTGAAAATCGTAATACGAAAGAAGCGTTGGGTGTATGTATGAATTGCTTCAGCTTCAATTTAACCGAGGGGCATTGAAAACCGTAATAGGATTTGGCTTTTTTTATGAATTGATAAATTTACTAATTGGTGTTAAAAAATATGAATATATTAATTTAGTATTATCGTCTTCGCATGTTTGAATATTTCTACGTTGGTTTGTAAGAAAATTCAGAATTTTAAACCAACTTTCCGTGGTTTTCCTAAAACACCCATTTGGCATGCATATGTTGACGTGTTAGTCTGGAAAATTTTGCTTTATGCAGGTCAACTTTCTCCTTTTCACACAATTACCACTTCAACATAGCTATAGAAGAATATTATCCACACATACACATATTTACTTACATGCTTATACTTAAAAAATCTACATGACATGAATCTTGTATGGCAGCAGTAAATTTAAAATTGCAGTGTTCTAAATTACTACAACGCAAAAGCATACTAAAGCCAAATTCAACGTCAGGCAAACAAAATCATCAAAAACTAAACATGAAGATAGCAGTTTATTTTTTTCTGTTAGTTTAATGAGATATTTCACAGCATTTTTTATCAAAGGCGGTTCAGAGGCGTAACTTCTTTCCTGTCTCTTGTCCAACTTCGAACCACAGTTAAGCTCTCATTTGTAGTAGCCCATAGCCGCTGGCTTTACAACGCCCATCAATATTGAACAAAAACGAGCTTAATACAAACATAAAAATAACTGAGAATGAGTAGTAATGCAATAGTTAATATTAATACATATGTATATTTATTGTACAGCAATTTGTTTGTGTTGAAAAGTTTCCCAAGGGAGTCATTAGCAAAGATATATCGAATAATGAAATTACCTAATGCTAATGTATCGCTTCCCACATTAATATATACTTTATGATTACATAGCGAATTAGTTGTTTTATTTGGACTTTATTAAGAGTTACTAAATTGATTAATTTGTTTTTTATTTGTTACTTTGTTTGTAAAACCTCCTTTGAAAACTATCAAATTATATTAACTAAATAATTTTGTAAACAAAGAATAAAATATGATATTTGAAAAAAATAGTGTTGTTTTTGGTATTTTAAGTAACGAAAATGCTTTTAAAATTGCAAATTTGGATCTCGCAATCACATAATATCAATGATAGAGATCATTCTTGGTATGAGGTCCATGCAATTAAAAATGACGTGTTACGACAAATTGTCCCATAATGAATATTTAATATGAGATAAGATTATTTAGAAACCAATATAATAAAACCACCGTTGTATCAAAATGAGATGAAGCCTCAATAATTCCTAAAAATTTTCTCATTTTAGTTTCAAAAGTAATTCCAGTCTGGAATAGCGCATAGCAGACTCCGCTCGTGCAAAAAGTGTAGGAAATTATCAAAACACAACGTCAAACTTAATCAGAAGAATAAACAATCAAAGAATATTTTCCCAAATGGAACTTTTACATATTATGATAATGGGTTGTCAAAAAAGTCTTGCGGTATTTTTAGTGACCAATGCAGCGATTTTATCGCCTTCCGGAGCATGGCGCATCTTCGACCACCTCTACACCAGAACGAAAACGTTGAAACCATAGTTGTGCGGTGGGAATGGAAACTGTATCGGGTCCATAAACTGCACAAATTTTATTGGCGGCTTGAGATGCATTTTTGCCTTTATCGTAGTAGTACTGTAGAATATGCCGTATTTTCTCTTTATTTTGCTCCATGTTTGCGACGCTATAACTCACGAACGACTTAAAAGAAACGAAATCAATCAAACACGTCTTAGCGCGTGAAATGAGCTTTGCAAAAAGGTATAGCATGACCCGATGCGACGAATAAAACTAGAACTACGCGCTTTCAGCGCCAACTAGCGAAAATACCTCAAGACTTTTTTGACAACCAATACTTCTTTCGAATAGCTTTATATATATAGTATGATGTTGACACTTGCGTGTCTGATAGGACGATTGGCCTACAAATAATTCGATATTTGTGCGGTATAAACAAAGTTTTTCCAGCTCAGAAAGTCACAAAAAAATGGTGGAAACATAATCAGGCTGAGATATAAGAAATAGTGAAAGCAATTTCGTACATCTTTTGTTTTTAAATGCGTCTGCGAAATAAGTAAGTTTTTATAAAAAAAAATGTTTGGATTTGAGCAAAGGCATAGTGAAGAATTAAAGGCGTATTTAACTTCTGTGCAAGCAAAGTTTTTTTCAAAGCGACAAAATTTAAAAATTATTCAAAATATATTTTCAGGCTTGCCTTAGTAGCTTTTATATAGGTATATGTCCTAACTGAACAGTGATAAACTTTTGATGCCAATTTTCTTATGCATGAAGTTTACCATCAGGCGGCTACACGGCCTCAGCGAAACATTTCGCAACGTTCACGTTTATTGGAAAGTTACAAGATATTTTTACAAGTATTTGACGTTGTTGAGTATACGCCGTGGCACAATGAAGAGTGTATCGAACAACTGCAATCACACCCACTTATTTCAGGTAATAACGCCTTGTTCCTGACGATTTAGGATACTCAACGCGCTTCCTCCCCACCAAGCCGACACGTTTTCCTACCTTTGTAAAAGTTATTTGTGTGCGCAAACCTGTATTTATACGAAAAATATCTGAATAATGAGGATAGTATTTTTCTGGGCTATTTCAACTTTGCCACTAAACTGCGTCACTTGCTCTTACAACCACGACGCAAAATTATATTTAAATTCGTTTTTTGTTTTCAAGTTCAATACTATCTCCCTGCTGCTGGCACTGATTTAAATCTAATCTTGTATCAAAATTAATTAATTTATTTAATTTGCTTAGCCTTTATTGTTTTATAATCCTTTGTAAATAGTTTAATAACTGGAAATATACTATATAATTACATTTAAGTTAAGTATATTTTTCCATAGAACGTTTTCGTGTGACAATCAATGGGGCAACAAATTTTTCGGATTTGGTTGTTTTTTACAGATGTTACTTGATTTATACTCAGTTTAGTTTGTTCTTTCACAAATTAATGCAAGTTTATTACAAAATTCATTCTTCGGTTCGGACCACTCGTCACGCACCACGTTAAGTGAAGTGCATATTTCGTAACCACAGATACTCCCTAGAGTGCGCACCAAAGATGCTACTTCTGCTTTGGATCAAAATATTTAAAAATACCCCAATGAGTCCATCCGCTACCTGACATTGTTGAAATGCTTTTTTAAATGTAAAAATAAAATTCACTGATCCATATTTCTTAAAAAAAGGACATTTTATAACAATCAATGGGAAACGCTAAAAATAATGTCTTTTTCGTGGCAGAACTATAGCTTGTTGATATGGAGGACCTTTGGTTCCGAAAACATCTTCATATGTTTCAGCACATTCTTTATATATTTTCTTATACTCAGCCTCTGTTATCCTTTAATTAAAACTGAAACGAAACAGATTCATCATATGCTGCCTCAACGCCAATATACCAGGGACATTTTCATTGCGGTTTCCTTTATTTTTGTGGTATTATTATTTAATTGCTTTTACTGTGTTTTGGTTATAATATATTATATGGCCTTCTTCCTGTTATCAAGCAAGCAAAATCATAATAAAGGCGTCAGGTAAACAAAAGAAGAAAAGAGATGTTAGAAGTGTTAAAAATTTACAAAACTTAGGCAGTAATAAATATAATGACCGCAATAAAGATATACAAATCTGAATATACATATAAAGAAAGCATACAATAAAAGCGCAACAAATTTTATTCAAAAGTTAAGATTAACCTTTACATATTAAATGTGGAGGGTAAAGATGAGGCACTTCAAAGAAAAAATTGTAAGCCAAAGAAAAAATTATTTAAGATCTTCTATAGCATATCTCACACATTGACCGATATTTTCGAACAAAAATCAACTTTAGGTAATGGGGTCCACATATTCGATACCTAGGGTCTTGAATAGTTTTGGTTGAATTTGAGCAATTTTTTGTCGTAAGATGGCATACACTAAAGGCATTGTTCGTGCAAAGTTTAATCCCATTGTAGTAATTGCTTCTTGATTTGTATACTGGAAAGTAAAAGGATAAAATGGAATTTAAAATTGTGCTATATGCAGCGGGGTTATTATCCGATTTCATCCATTTTCACAGAGTGACATAGGAATATGAAAAGAATACCACTTTGCAAATTTTGTCGAAAGCGGTCAGTCAGGGACGAGATATGGGATTTTACCAATAAATGGGCTATGCCAAGTTCTAACACGGCCCCTGAAAACCTTTGTCATACTATCCCGACGCAAATTTTTACGTTTCTGGCGCATTTACATGTCTTCTTCTTCTTAATTGGCGTAGACACCTCTTACGCGATTATAACCGAGATAACAACAGCGCGCCAGTCGTTTCTTCTTTTCGCTACGTGGCGCCAATTGGCTATTCCAAGCGAACCTAGGTCCTTTTCCACTTGGTTCTTCCAACGGAGTGGAGGTCGTCCTCTTCATCTGCTTCCCCCGGCGGGTACTGCGTCGAATACTTTCAGAGCTGTAGTGTTTTCGTCCATCCGGACAACATGATCTAGCCAGCGTAGCCGCTGTCTTTTAATTCGCTGAACTATGTCAATGTCATCGTATATCTCGAACAGCTCATCGTTCCATCGAATGCGATATTCGCCGTGGCCAATGCGCAAAGGACCATAAATCTTCCGCAGAATTTTTCTCTCGAAAACTCGTAACGTCGACTCATCGGTTGCTGTCATCGTCCAAGCCTCTGCATGAGCGACGACTTATAGAGTTTGGTTTTTGTTCGTCGAGAGAGGACTTTACTTTTCAATTGCCTATTCAGTCCGAAGTAGCACCTGTTGGCAAGAGCAATCCTGCGTTGGATTTCCAGGCTGACATTGTTGGTGGTGCTTACGCTGATTCCAAGATAGACCAAATTATCTGTAACTTCGAAGTTATGACTATCAACAGTGACGTGAGAGCCAAGTCGCGAGTGCGACGACTGTTTGTTAGATGACAGGAGATATTTCGTCGTGCCCTTGTTCACTGCCAGACCGATTTTTTGTGCTTCCTTGTCCAGCCTGGAGAAAGCAGAACTAACGGCGCGGGTGTTGAGGCCGATGATACCAATATCGTCCTTCCCGATCCCGACGGAGCTTTTGGTGTTACTCAACGTCAGTTTACACAGCCATATTAGTTTTGCGGGGATACCAAATTCAGACATCGCGGCATAAAGGCAGCTCCTTTTCGTGCTGTCGAAAGCAGCTTTGAAATCGACGAAGAGGTGGTGTGTGTCGATTCTTCTTTTACGGGTCTTTTCCACGATTTGGCGCATGGTGAATATCTGGTCGGTTGTTGATTTTCCAGGTCTGAAGCCTCACTGATAAAGTCAAATCAGTTTGTTGACGGTGGGCATTAACCTTTCACACAATACGCTCGATAGAACCTTATATGCGATGTTGAGGAGGCTAATCTCACGGTAGTTGGCGCAGATTGTGGGGTCTCCTTTTTTATGGATTGGGCATAGCACACTTAAATTCCAATCGTTGGGCATCCTTTCGTCCGACCATATTTTACAAAGAAGCTCATGCATGCTCCTTATCAGTTCTTCGCCGCCGTGTTTGAATAGCTCGGCCGGCAATCCATCGGCCCCCGCCGCTTTGTTGTTCTTCAGGCGGGTAATTGCTATTCGAACTTCTTCATGGTCGGGTAATGGAAGGCCTGCTTCATCGTCCTCGATTGAGGAATCGGGTTCTCTTTCTCCTGGTGTTGTGCGTTCACTGCCATTCAGCAGGCTGGAGAAGTGTTGCCTCCATAGTTTTAGTATGCTCTGGGCATCGGTCGCTAGATCACCTTTGGGGGTTCTACAAGAGTATGCTCCAGTCTTGAAACCTGTCGGCCAGCTTTTCAAGCTCCTCGTACTCACGCATTTCAGCCTCATTCTTTTTCTGTCTGCAAATGCCTCTCGCTTCCCTTTTCAACTCTCGGTATCTATCCCATCCTGCGCGTGTTGTGGTCGATCGTAACGTTGCGAGGTAGGCAGCCTCTTTTCTCTCCGCTGCGACACGGCACTCCTCGTCGTCCCAGCTGTTCTTTTGCACTTTCCGAAAACCAATGGCTTCGGTTGCAGCTGTACGTAAGGAGTTTGAAATGCCGTCCGAGTTGTTGACGAGTGCTCTCAGAGAGCAGGAGTGCAAGCCGAGTAGAAAATCGTTCGGCTGTCTGTTGTGATTGCAGCTTCTCGACGTCGAACCTTCCTTGTGTTTGTTGTCGTACGTTTTGTGCTGCACAGAGGCGGGTGCGAATCTTGGCTGCAACAAGATGGTGGTCTGAGTCGATGTTAGGACCTCGGAGCGCACGCACATCTATAACACTGGAGACGTGTCTTCCGTCTATCGCAACATGATCGATCTGGATGGTAGTTTTTCGATCCGGTGACAGCCAGGTAGCTTGATGAATCTTCTTATGCTGGAATCTAGTACTACAGATGACCATATTTCGGGCCCCGGCGAAGTCGATCAGCCTCAACCCATTTGGGGATGTTTCGTCGTGGGGGCTGAATTTGCGGCCGTTGTGCCAAAGACACCTTCTTTGCCCACCCTGGCGTTAAAGTCGCCAAGCACGATTTTGACATCGTGGCGGGGGCAGCTCTCATAAGCGCGCTCCAAGCACTCATAGAAGGCATCTTTGGTCACATCGTCCTTCTCTTCCGTCGGGGCGTGGGCGCAAATCAGCGATATGTTGAAGAACCCCGCTTTGATGCGGATTGTGGCTAGACGTTCATTCACCGGAGGAAATAATAGTACTCGGCGACAAAGTCTCTCTCCCATCACGAATCCAACACCAAACTTGCGCTCCTTTATATGGCCACTGTAGTAAATGTCCCAAGGACCTACTCGTTTCTGTCCTTGTGCATTTCTTGGACGGCAGTGATGTCAGTCTTTTATTTTTGCGAGGGCATCAACCAGCTGGGCAGCGGCACCTTCCCAATTAAGGGTCCGGACATTCCAGGTGCATGCCTTCAAATCGTAGTCCTTATTTCGTTTGTCATGGTCGTCATCAAAAGGGGGGTCTCTCATCCGAGGCTGTCGCTTACTTTTCATTAGTATTGTCTTTTACGTGGCGGGTCCCAAACCCAGCGCACAACCCTATGTAGGGGATGTTTCGCCTTCTCACATTAGCTCGCCTTCGAACGGATGTTCTTAGGCTACGCAGAGGATACTTGGTCAAAGACCAGAAGTAGTGAGCTGCTTGAGCCATGTGTAAAAGAATCGTTTCTGGCCACTCCCAAGTGAATGGCGATCAGAGAAATTTCCTCACTTGCGTGAACTTCTACTCATGACTCCATCCTCCATTTTCCGCATTTACTTCTAGTTATCGATTTATCGGGCTTTTAGTAGTTTTGAACAGTACCGTTATATGGGGAGTAAGCGGGGTTTTCATCCGATTTCATCCATTTTCACACCACATTTTTTCACACATTAAACGTATTAGGGGCGGGGCCACTCCCACATTTTCAATATGCCCTTGCTACTCCGATCCCTTGGGACAAACTACTGTTTTATATCTTAATTTCGTTCTTAGTTATGGCACATTACAAGTTTTCGGTTAATGGCGATTTGTGGGAGTGGCAGTGGTCCGATTACCCCCAACTACGAACTTTTTGGTACCAAGGAACCTCCGTCTCAAGATTCATCAAGATATCTCGATTTTTATTCAAGTTAAAGCTTGCACGGACGGACAGACTGACAGACAGTCAATCATCAATTTCCACTTTTCTCGTTGTCCTGATCATTTATATATACATAACCCTATATCTATCTCGATTAGTTTTAGGTGATACGTACAACAGTGAGGTGAGCAAAACTATTTTACTCTGTAGTAACTGGTTGCAAGAGTATAAAAAGTATAACATAAATTCCCACAATTAGGTAGCCAAGAAACTGAGTGACAAATACTTCATTCTTGAAGTGGTTAAAGCATATGAGCAAATATTTTTCGATAACTTAATTCGGAAGTTCAACCAAAATAAAATCTAGAGTCGCTTTTTCGACTGAAAGTATGAAATGAACAGTTTATATTCATTTTATAAGCATAATAAAATTAACGGCATTTATTTTAAAAGGCGTTTCAGAGGCGGCACTTTATTGCAGTCTCTTGCTCTCACTAAGTGGTATTAAGCATATATTTGAAATAGCACATAAAAGCAGTGTTCACAACACCCATAAAATGTAAACCACAAACGAAAAGCAAATGTGTGCACGTTGATGTGCTCAGAAGTAAATATATAGACACCAGTTATAAAGGGTGATCCATTTCGAGGTTCCCTACCTTTTAAAGGAAAAAATACAGAAACTTTAAATTTAATGAAATTAATTTAATTTAATGGGTAATGAATCGAAAGAACGTGATAACGATCGCCATTGACGGTTACCTTCTCACCGGCATCATTTTTGAAGAAATGTGCACCACCGGTCCAAAAAAAAAGCTATTAAAAAAGTAAATCTACTTGGATCACCCGTTATTATAGTTAATATAAATGGAGAATAATATTTGTTGCTTTATCCAGATTTTTGGATGATAAGCATTACCGCTGCCATTATCAGAGTTGTATAAAATAGTAAAATAACTTAATCAGAGGTGTTGTGGAATCTGATAGTGGTCGGAATCAGAATTGAAACCGATCAAAAAAAGTAGTAGGTTTCAAGAATTCTGATATTATTGGTTTGATATTCGAAACAGAATTTGTATCGGTTTCGGGTGTCACGGAAACCAATTTTATCGGTTTTGCTATCGGAAACAAAGCAAGAAGATAGTCGCTCACAGATTTGAAATATAAGTTAAAAAATCAAGTTATTTTATTATTTCAAATTAATTTATCTCTATTTCTATAGGGGAAAACATACATATGTATAAAACGCAAAATGTTTTAATTATTGCGTTTTTGGAAAAAAATATCCGGATATTTAAAGATATTAGATTTACAAAACATAATTTAACATCCAAAAGCGTCTTTATTCATTCGACAAATGTCATCTCTTAAAATCTTTCTTTAATTCGGAACTCATTAAAAACTTTAATAATATAGCTTCCAAATGTATTCATTTGCAAATTTTGTCACATTAGTACACAGCTAATTCGAATATTGGTTTTTTGTATGTTCGAGAAGACAAAAATCCAATCAGATTCTGTGACACCATTGAAAATCAGAATTGGTTTGCAATTCTGACAGCTAAGCAATTCTGTCTTGGATTCCACAACACCCTTAAATATTTATGTACTCTTTAGTATATTTGTATATACATATAGTTGCCTTGAATTCAGAATTTCTCCACTATACTATAGCAAGGTTGCATCATAAGTGCCGCTTGCTTGTTTGAACACTTCGTGTAGTTTGTTCAGCCTGCTGCCATGCAACACCTAGCGAACAATATTAAGTTCCCATTGTCAAACATACTGTAATCACATAGTACACCATGTTGTATGAGCAACATATAATTTACATATGTATATACATATATGAATGCTCAGTAAATTTGATGTATTAATCTTAGTGTGATTGCATAATTTGGCTGGAAAATCACAAGCAGCAATTGTTCGTCAGCTAAAACATCTCGAAAAAACAGCAACATCACCTGAGATGATTCGAAAAGTGAAGGCTCGACTTGAACGGTTTGTTTTTCAATGCAACGAAAAGGTCAAGGTGTCCAAAAAGGAAAATCATTAATATAGAGCGAAGGAGTTGTTACACTTGCAACGTGGCGAATTTCCGAACATTGTGTTTTCTGATGAGAAGACACGTAAGTCGTTTTCATCGAGCCTGGTGTCAAAGTAAATGCCTTATTATCGAATGGCCACCTTGCCCGTGGCGATCGCAATGAGAAGAATTTTTTTTAATATTTTAAAAGAATGGACGTTCCAACAAGACTCGGCGCCGTCAAAAGCGAGAATTAACCAAGAGTGGTTAAAAAATCATTTTAATATAAATGGTCACATTCGTGCAGCATGCAACTCGTTTTTGACCGTTTGAGGGCCATAGTCAAGGCAAAAGGTGGCCATATCGAGCTAAAGTGAATGGATTCTAAATTTTTGATTATTTTCATACATTTTTGTCATTGGAATCAATAAAAATATTATCAAACTAAAAAATTATAGTCGTTTGAATAGGTAACACTTCGAGTGGGTAACCCTGTATATATATATGAATGCTCAGTACATTTGATGTATTAATCTTACTGCGCATAACTTCTGAAGGTTTGTTTTTATGAACAAAATCATTAAGACCGATTTTTTTAATATTTTAATTTTTAATATAAATGGTAGGTTTAAGGATTTCCTGAATGCAAAATATTAAAAAATCCCATGTAATATATAGTACATGGCAAAATAAACGTGATTCACGGTTTAAAAAAACAAAATCCTTGATTTCCGAATGCAAAATATTAAAAAATCCCATGTAATATATAGTACATGGCAAAATAAACGTGATCTAAGCACGGTTTAAAGTGAAAACAAAATCCTTGTTTACGTTTAATTCTTAGTTTTCCGGCAAAAGCTATAAGATATAGATGACGTTTGCAAAAAAAAAACAATCAACTAAGAAAAAAGTGAACATCCTATTACCCATACCGCACAACTGAGGTGCTCATTTGAAGCGTTTGAGTAACTTTTGAATCTACAAAGCATAGCTTTGATGAAATGCAGCATACTTAATATCACAGCAGACTTCTGTATAAACAGAAATAGGATTCATAAAAAAGGAGTTTACTAGTACCATTTATACTTACAATTGTACTCGGTTTGTTTGCTGTAATTAGGAAAGGTCCACAGTAGAAATGAAGCATTCAAGTCTAGCGAAAGATGAAAAGAAAAAAGGCTTGGTTGGTTTGGTTTTGATTATTAGAATTTAAAACAAATCTCAATTGATAAAGGAAAGGGTTTTTAATTTTAATGTTTATTCATATTTAGTAGATTATTTCGAATATTCTATTGGTTAACGACGAACTTTCGAGTTGAAATAGGTGGGAAAATCTAAAATATCTACAGTGCTAAGGAAAACTATCAGTACTTACGTATTTTTCAAGTGTTAACATATCTTGCAGCTATATTTCTCATAGCATAAAAAATTATAAAAATATATTTTTCTTGAATTTGATAGGCCAGTTATATGCTAAAGTAGTCCGAACTAAACAATTTCGTCGGAGTTTTTACCGCAGTCTTATATAATAATCCGTGCCAAATTTTGTTAAGATATCGCCATATATTGTATAGCAATTAAATGTTATAGTGGTCCAATAGCAGTTTGGGGAGCAAAATTTCAAATCGAAATATCAGAAACTTAGAGACTAGCTCACGTATATACATACAGATTGCCAAACGGACCAACAGACGGAAATGGCTAAGTCCACTCAGGAGGTCATATTGTTCATTTATATATTTTACAATGTCGTTGATGTTCAAGGCATAAAAACCTTTACATATTAGTTATCAATGAAAACTAGAGAGGTAAAGCCCTTACCGTTTCATATCAACAGCTGGTGAGTGTGGATGTTGTCATCAACATTCTGCTAAAAATTTTAATCACGTCAATTGTCTGCGCAACAGCCGTTACAATCACGCCGCAGATAATAGAATGACTACCACTACTTCCGCCAACTGCTTTCAAAGAAACAGCTACTACCTGTAAACATCACATCAAAGATTAGTGGGTAACAGCCAGATAACGATGCCATTCACAAACATTGACTGGCTGTCGTTCAGTGAACGGATAAAGTAAAATGTATATTTCCTCTATTTAGCCCTTCCAACGCCTGAAAGCATGTTACGGTCAACAAAAACATTTCATAATGGTTAACAGCTACCTACCTAACAGCTGCTGTTCTTTGTATTAAAATTTTACTGCGTTCATATGTGTGTTGTGATGTGTGGGATCGTGGGAGATGTTGGTCAGCAGTGTGGGCAACATGTGCTGAGTGCATGTTATAAATCAATTGTTGTCTGTTTCTCATGGGCATCATGTTCAAATCGGGAAATTTGCTGTCCTCAGGAAAAGTTTAGTCGACTGCAACAAAAATTTTGCTAACTTTTATTGTCATATACCATAAACTGATAGACTGCATTATAAGTAAAAAAGATATATGAAATATTAAGTTATTACACTTTTTTTCTCAAAATTATGTTATTTATTGAATCTGCTTTTTCTTAAAGCCTAACAATAAGTAATAAAATCTTAATTCTATTTAAAAACAAGTAAGGAAGGGCTAAGTTCGGGTGTCACCGAACATTTTATACTCTCGCATGATAAAGTGATAATCGAGATTTCATTATCCGTCATTTACATATTTTTCAAATACCGTATTTGTGTAAAGTTTTATTCCGCTATCATCATTGGCTCCTAATGTACATACATATATGTATATAATACAGAGAAGGCATCAGATGGAATTCAAAATAGCGTTATATTGGAAGAAGGCGTGGTTGTAAACCGATTTCACGCATATTTCGTACATGTTATCAGGGTGTTAAGAAAATATTATATACCGAATTTCATTGAAACCGGTTGAGTAGTTCCTGAGATATGGTTTTTGGTCCATAAGTGGGCGACGCCACTCCCATTTTCATTTAAAAAAAAAAAAAGCCTGGGTGCAGCTTTCTTCTACCCTTTCTACCGTAAAATTTAGTGTTTCTGACGTTTTTTGTTAATTGGTTAACGCACTTTTAGTGATTTTCACCATAACCATTGTATGGAAGGTGGGCGTGGTTATGATCCGATTTCTTCCATTTTTGAACTGTATATGGAAATGCCTGAAGGAAACAACTCTGTAGAGTTTGGTTGACATAGCTATAGTAGTTTCTGAGATATGTACAAAAAACTTAGTAGGGGGCGGGGCCACGCCCACTTTTCCAAAAAAATTACGTCCAAATATGCTCCTCCCTAATGCAATCCTTTGTGCCAAATTTCACTTTAATATCTTTATTTGTGGCTTAGTTATGACACTTTATAGGTTTTCGGTTTTCGCCATTTTGTGGGCGTAGCAGTGGGCCGATTTTGCCCATCTTCGAACCTAACCTTCTTATGGAGCCAAGAAATACGTGTACTAAGTTTCATCATTATATCTCAATTTTTACTCAAGTTACAGATTGCATGGACAGACGGACAGACAGACATCCGGATTTCAACTCTACTCGTCACCCTGATCACTTTGGTATATATAAGCCTATATCTGACTCTTTTAGTTTTAGGACTTAGAAACAACCGTTAGATATATTTTTAATTCTGCTGTCTTCTATTTCTTTTTTTGCCATAGGAATATCCATAAAGACGGATATTTTCGTTACGCATGTACCATGGTGAACACGTGATTGTTCTAAGCATTTTTGATTGGAACCTTTGTATTAGATCAATATTAGTTGCACAGGTCGTACCCCACAGTTGAATGTCATACATCCAAATCGGCTTTATGACCGCATAATATAAAAGCACTTTGTTGTCTAGGCAAAGTTTGGAGTTTTTATTTAAAAGCCAATTTAAATTTGCAGCTCTAATCTTCATACATGTTATTTTACCAGAGATGTGTTTTCTCCACGTGAGCCTTATATCTAGGTGAATACCAAGATATGTTACTTCGTTCGCTTGGGGTACTAAACTATTGTTTATTTTTACTCCCGGGCACACCTTTGGTCTTAGCGAAAATGTAATATGCTTACACTTCTGTTCGTTCACGTTTATACGCCAGTTCGCTAGCCACTCTTCGACAGAACTTAAATGCTTCGCTAATATTCGTGATGCTAAAATGTGGCATTTGTTACGGCTCACTATAGCTGTGTCATCCGCAAAAGTTGAAGTTAATACATTATTAGCTGTTGGAAGGTCTGCTGTATATATGATGTATAGTGTTGGGCCTAAAACACTGCCCTGGGGTACACCAGCCCTTATCTGTCGGTCATCAAATATGAAATCTCCCACTTTTACCATAAATTTTCTATTTTTTAAATAAGACTCCAATGTTTTATACAATTCTAAAGGTAGATTTTTTTTAATTTTGTATAAAAGACCTTCGTGCCACACCTTATCAAACGCCTGAGCTACATCTAGAAATATTGCTGAACAGTACTCCCAGTGCTCAAATGCTTTCCTTATATCGTTAGTAATTCTATTTACTTGCTCTATTGTGCCATGTATCGCACGAAAACCGAATTGATGCATTGGTATTGTATTATTTTTATGGAGGAAAAGGGACATCTTTGATAGTAATACTTTTTCAAATACTTTTGAAAGACAGGGTAGAAGACTGATTGGTCTGTATGAAGACGGCTGTGTTAAGTTTTTCCCTGTTTTATCTATTAAGACAATCTGCGACTTTTTCCATGAAATTGGATAGTATCCGAAACTAAGAATTGCATTGAAGAGCAAAGAGAGCACCTCTACAGCAATAATTGGTAACTCAATTAGCATTTTTGGGGAAATATTATCATGTCCCGGCGCCTTTTTTGGATTAAGTTCTTTGATGATACCAATAATTTCAGAAGGTGAAGTCTTAAGAGAGACGAGCGACTCTTTAGCTGTGTTGGGTAAGAATCACAGACTAAAGTTTTTCTCTGGCAAATTGGGTTGAAATGCTTTTTCTAGGTGTTTAAATGAGTTAAGCATCCACCCCCTCTACCCGGTATAACTGGCGCATCCTAATAAAAAAGCGCAATTCACCACAGAATGCTACTGCAACGCAAAACCAATAACTCACCACACCTATACCAACCCAACCAACAAAAGGAATGGACAACGGGGAAGCTGACTCATTCGTGTACACACTGCGCCGCGTCGACACCTTCCTACTCAGAATTCGATCTATACACAATCATCGCACATAAACAATTCGCTACCGGCATTTCGCTGTATACATTACATGCAATTCGATCACCAAGTTTTTCCGTTGCAACACCTATCTCGCGCGCTACAGTTTTGAACTTCGACCGCAAGTTATCTGGCGCGCTATCTACATACATACGCTGCATTGGTTGCCTAAATAATTGAGACATCTAATTTTAAGAAAAGGAACCTTTGTATAAAGTTAAGTTCTTATTAAATAAACTATATTTTATACTACACACAGTGATGAGGTGTTTTCATTTCAAATGTGCGTGATAACCATTTAGACAATTTAGTCATTGCGAAAGTGGTTATAAATTAAACATGGTCCTTCGAGCCTCAAAGACAGGCACTATATATTAACAGCCACATAATATATCTATGCAAAAAGAAAACAAAAATGCAAATTATACTGACAAATAAAACATACATAAATTCGTAAGGAAAATAAGAACAGTGGAAAGAGTGGACTAAATACAAAAAACAAAGAGCGGAACAGTGCAGTGTATATATGTATACATATGCATAAATTTATTTAATTTAGTGGTACATAAATGTACATTCTTAGATACACATATATATATTACATAACCAAAAGTGGTGACGAAATACTACAGCAACAAGAAAGTTTAAAACACTAAAAAAGTGCAGTGAACCTAACAAAACAATATCAAAAATCTAAAATAAAACAAGTAAGGAAGGGCTAAGTTCGGGTGTCACCGAACATTATATACTCTCGCATGATAAAGTGATAATCGAGATTTCATTATACGTCATTTACATATTTTTCAAATACCGTATTTTTGTAAAGTTTTATTCCGCTATCATCATTGGTTCCTAATGTACTATATATTATACAGAGAAGGCATCAGATGGAATTCAAAATAGCGTTATATTGGAAGAAGGCGTGGTTGTGAACCGATTTCACCCATATTTCGTACATGTCATCAGGGTGTTAAGAAAATATTATATACCGAATTTCATTGAAATCGGTTGAGTAGTTCCTGAGATATGGTTTTTGGTCCATAAGTGGGCGAGGCCACGCCCATTTTCAATTTTTAAAAAAAGCCTGGGTGCAGCTTTCTTCTGCAATTTCTTCTGTAAAATTTAGTGTTTCTGACGTTTTTTGTTAGTCCATTAAGGCACTTTTAGTGATTTTCAACATAACCTTTGTATGGGAGGTGGGCGAGGTTATTATCCGATTTCTTCCATTTTTGAACTGTATATGGAAATGCCTAAAAAAAACGACTCTGTAGAGTTTGGTTGACATAGCTATAGTAGTTTCCGAGATACGTACAAAAAACTGAGTAGGGGGCGGGGCCACGCCCACTTTTCCAAAAAAATTACGTCCAAATATGCCCCTCCCTAATGCGATCCCTTGTGCCAAATTTCATTTTAATATCTTTATTTATGGCTTAGTTATGACACTTTATAGGTTTTCGGTTTCCGCCATTTTGTGGGCGTGGCAGTTGGCCGATTTTGCCCATCTTCGAACTTAACCTTCTTATGGAGCCAAGGAATACGTGTACCAAGTTTCATCATGATATCTCAATTTTTACTCAAGTTACAGCTTGCACGGACGGACGGACGGACAGACGGACAGACGGACAGACGGACGGACGGACAGACAGACATCCGGATTTCGACTCTACTCGTCACCCTGATCACTTTGGTATATATAACCCTATATCTGACTCTTTTAGTTTTAGGACTTACAAACAACCGTTATGTGAACAAAACTATAATACTCTCCTTAGCAACATTGTTGCGAGAGTATAAAAAAAAACTGCAGTGACAATATATACGCATATACATATGTATGTATAAACATACCTCAGAAATAATCTAAAAGATTTAAACAAACAAAAACCCACACATCGGGCGAAAGAAACAAAAAGCAATAAAATACTTAAAATATAAACCGGCGCGAAAAACAAAAATACTTAAACAATAAAACAAACACAAAACGAAACAAACGGGCGCGAACTAAAACAAATATACAAACATACAAACAACCTAACAGCGCAAGCAGGTGGCCAGGCGGAGAACAGGAATTAGAACAAGGCGAACAGGCAAACCAACTACAGAGGAGCAAAGGCATTTTACTAAATGCACATACATATATACAGCCATATTATCCAAAAAAAACCCTTATGGGAAAACGCAGTGAGCGTATTATGTCCTTTATTTAATTGATATATGCCCAAAGATAATATAATTTTACCAAACACGGTAAAATCCGAAATACCGTTTAGAGTAATATAGATATTTCAAAATATACATATATGTATAGACTTACTTTTTCGTAATTGAAACACAACAAATTACCAAAAATAAAGAAAAATTCAATTATTTTCTGGTTACAAAGTTCCGTCAGTACCCCTTATGCTTAATAAAGTAATAAGCAGGACTGCAGTGCATATTTACTTTCGTATGAACATATGTACATACATACAAAGGAAAGTAGCTTTTTTCAATTCCATTTCGTGTTCTCCTTTTATTGCAAAATATAGAAGCGTACCTTATGCTTACATACGGCATAGAATTTGCATTTCTTTATATACCCTACACTGGGTACCAAATTATTAAAAATATTAATTTTTATTAATTTTCAAAAAAAGGTAATCGTAACTTTCCGTAAATAACTAAACGGAACGGTTAAGTTAAACTCACAAATTACGTTGGTGGGAACGAATACAAGAAAATCTTATTCACTAAATATACATTAGTTTGTGAAAACAACCATACAATAAGATCAGGTATACAAAAAAGGATTAACTTGAACAATATATGGTACATTTAAATATACGTACATACATACATATATGTATATTTTAACATACACATTATTTTAAAGTCCACATTGGCATCTATTCTGCAATCCCACTTGTTCTTTGTCAACAAAAACAAGCAGAATTGGGAAAAAAGCAAAAACATTACAGCATATTCTTTGCCCACATGCATTAGCACAAACAATTCGTGCATACTTACATAAAGCATATTGATCTCTTTGACGAGCTCTCAATTGCACAAAAACAAGTACATACAAGCTAATTATTAGGGTGTGCCTATATACGCATATAGAAAATATTTAAAAATTATATTGCGGTTTAAAACAAAGCATATAATTAAAAAATAAAATTAAAATAATAAATAAAAATAAATTTAATTTAAGTATTAATAAAACAAATAATCCGTCTTTTACGAAAAAAAAAGGTTTATATACTTAAAAAAGTATTCAGTCACACTGATAAACCTTTATTTCATTTAAAAAAAATATTTCTACATATAACCAAAATAATGAACAATAACAAAAATCAAAGTACACCTGGAGCTACACGCTCAAAACAGGTTGTAAAATTTATTTCACAAAGTGACAGTTTAACGAGATACTGCACTAGATTTGCCTCTTCACCGATTCACGAAAACTCGGAATCGTTATTAGAAATAAAAAGTCAAAATCTGAAAAATTTTTGGACTCGCCTCCAAGATCAATTCAGATCTACCACAAGATTTTAAATCATCGGCTTACGTTATTTACGAAAACTGCTTTGACCAATATCAAGAAGCGAAAGCTATGATCTCCGATCAATTAAAGCTAATAAAAGCAATTGCACCTACTCCCCACAGTAGAGTAGAGCTGCCACAAATGCAACAATATCAAGAGGCAAGTTCAGGCATCCAACTCGAGGTGCCCGCATGTGACACAGAAACATTTTACGGAGGTTATGAAGAATGGCCGTCCTTCCGGGACATGTTCACGGCCGTGTACATAAACCATCCTCAATTATCACAAGCGCAAAAATTGTATCACCTCAGATACAAAACAAAAGGTCAAGCAGGCGTCATAGTAAAACAGTTCGCTCTTAATGACGATAATTTCAATTTGGCTTGGGAAGCTCTAAAAGCTAGATACGAAAACGACAGAATACTGGTCGATAAACAAGTAACGACACTAATGCCAAAAATTAAGAAAGAAACAAGTGTAGAATTCATCAAACTAGAATCCACTGTTTCTAATTGTTTGTCGGTTCTATCGACACTGAATATCCCCACAGACAGCTGGGACCCTATTCTGGTAAACATTTGCACCGCAGCATTACCAGAAAACTCGTTACTTCTATGGGAGCAATCGCTCTCATCACGAAAAAAGTGCCCAACGTGGCAACAATTGAAAGATTTTCTCACCACCCAATATGAAATTGCGGAAAGGTTAGATGAAAAAATAATCAAAAGTAAGAACACTAAATACGAACAAAATGGAAGCTTAAATAGACCCCAAGCTAGAAGCAATAAAAATTGAAACAAAAGCTTTTACAACACGCAAACGTTCACATCAGAACAAAGAAAACAAACGTCATGCGAACTATGTAAAAGAGGGCATAAGCTAAAAACTTGCGAGAAGTTTAAAAAATTAAACATTAACGAAAGGAACAACTTTGTCAGATCAAAAAGACTCTGTACAAACTGCTTGTCCCATACACATAATCTTAAAAATTGCAAAAGCAAATTTAACTGCTTATATTGTCATAAAAGACATCATACCATGCTTCATTACAGCACATATCCCATCGCATCTCAAAGGATCGCATATACAAAACGAACCACGGGTTTAATTACAAAAGCAAATCCCGAAAGCCAAAATACTAAAAATTGCCAAGAGACACTTTGCTGTTCAAAGGCACAAAAATCTCAATCAACAAAAACACAAAATGGACTACTTACAGAACTAGTCACCACCATACCAACTCAAGTTGAGTATAATAAAAACAAATACCTTCATTCACAATTAAGTGAAATGCAAACGTTAAGGAAACTTCCAATAACTAACAAAACTATAAAAGATCAGTATTGTGAGCACTTCTCTAAAGCCACAACTACTCGATCAAAAAACGGCCGGTACGTCGTACGACCACCACTCGAGCCACAATTTTCTAATACTCCACAAATTGGTATTAAAAACAAAGTTAAAGTTACTTCTGACAGTCCCTTTATTAAAAGAACATACAACTTTTCGGTCCCGCAGGATGGCTTTCGCCAGTAATGAAAAAAAAAAAAATTCCTAGACTGGTGGCGGGCTACTACTTGCCAAATTAATGCATACGCACTCAAACACAGAATGTTACAAAATTGTCCCAAAGGGATAGAGAATCGACATTCTCATAAAATATTGCTTAATAAGTAGTTCCCTAAATTCTAAAATAGAATAAATAAATAAAAAAAAAAAAAACTAACAAAAGCAGAGATCACTCTTATCGTCCCTACATAAGCGCTCCTCATAAGGGGAGTTGGTGAGAATCTATTGTAAAGCTTGAACATCCTACTTGAAAAATTATAATTCTAATGAAGCCGTTCGCAATTACCGGCCACTCTCTCGCAAGATCCCTCTGTAGTCACAGCCCTAACCCCAGAGCTAAGGAGTACCCATTCTGGCCATATCCGAGCCAGGCGTGGAGTTACTATCCTCCATTAGCCGAGAATAAATTAAATGCAAACAATTGCCGTTCATACAGAAAGGGCAAATAATAAATAATCCACTTAATAAAACGACAAAAAGAAAAAATCGCAAACACAAAAAGTTGTCAGTAAAATCTAATAAACCCGCAAAATAAATTGCTTCTCTTAAGCACCTACCCGCATATTAAAATGCACATTTAAATACATGGGTATGTTTCAAACCAAAATTCGTTCTCTACACACACGGACAAACATGAGTAGTACAACTCCATCAAGAAATACTTCCGCGCTTCGGCTACTCCACCAGTAGTACGTCGAAATACATACCTATACTACTAGGCAAAATATTTGCCTAGGGGGCCCAGGATGTTTAAATGAGTTAAGCATCCACCCCCTCTACCCGGTATAACTGGCGCATCCTAATAAAAAAGCGCAATTCACCACAGAATGCTACTGCAACGCAAAACCAATAACTCACCACACCTATACCAACCCAACCAACAAAAGGAATGGACAACGGGGAAGCTGACTCATTCGTGTACACACTGCGCCGCGTCGACACCTTCCTACTCAGAATTCGATCTATACACAATCATCGCACATAAACAATTCGCTACCGGCATTTCGCTGTATACATTACATGCAATTCGATCACCCAGTTTTTCCGTTGCAACACCTATCTCGCGCGCTACAGTTTTGAACTTCGACCGCAAGTTATCTGGCGCGCTATCTACATACATACGCTGCATTGGTTGCCTAAATAATTGAGACATTTAATTTTAAGAAAAGGAACCTTTGTATAAAGTTAAATTCTTATTAAATAAACTATGTATATTTTATACTACACACAGTGATGAGGTGTTTTCATTTCAAATGTGCGTGATAACCATTTTTAACAATTTAGTCATTGCGAAAGTGGTTACAAATAAAACACTAGGTGATTTGCAAAACAATTAGCCTTTTCCTCGTCACTTCGAGCCCAATTTCCACCCAAGTCTCGTATTGGCATGTTGGAGTCAGTTAGTGGCTTCATAGACTTTTGGGCTTTCCAAAGGGAATTTTGCTTGTTTGAATTTGGACACAGCTTCTTTATATACATTTCGGTGTTCAATTCTTCCTCACGTTTGAGCGCTTTTTTTAATTTACGTACAGCAGCTTTCAATTGAAGCTGAGTGGAAGGGGAGCGATTTATCTGCCATTCACGTCTTGCACGCCTTTTTTCATTTACACTGCCAATAAATAATGCATACCTTTGTCATTTTTTTAAGAATTGCTATCATATTCTATACATTTTAACTTTATTCTATTCCGGATAATATAGCTTCAAAATTTTTATATAACTTCCTTATTTCCTGCGAAGTTTTACTCTTAATAAACAAATATTCAAATTTAAAGTATAGATATTTTTTTATATCAAAAGTATCAAATTTCATTACTTATAGGTAAGGCCAACGAAAATTGCATAGAACTCACCGACCTATAGTTCAAATTGTGGAAATCGATAACACTGTATGCACTGAAAGAGTTATTCACACATGGAATTTATGGAGAAATTATTATATTTTTACTACCACCATTTACATTTGCGGTATTTACAACTTGTCATAGCGCATCGTAAATTCATAAATCACACATTATAATACAATAATATTCGAACCAATAGATCATGTAATGAAGAAAATATTGTATAGCAGCCATAGCTGAGAGTGTACACGAATACCGTGGAGAGTCAATCCGGCGCCGTTCGCAGCAACTTGGACTTATGTATGGCACGACTTTGCGCATTTTACGTCGAGATTAAAAAAAAATGTAGCTTGAACAAGAACTGAAGCCGCTTGTACTTCCCATGCGACATCGGTTCTCTATGGGCTCTTAAGTTCCAAGAAGATCCCACGTTTTCGAGCCAAATTTTATTAAATTGGCTCAATCAGTATGTAAATAATCAAAATTGCTTCACTCGGGACGAAGAGCAACCTATAGAGATTCAAGAGCTGCAATTTCATCTAGAAACGAAGGGTTAGGTGTGGTTTGGATGATATGTAGGGGGCCGTCGCCCCGGGCGCAACGTCTTGGAGGCGGCAAAACGATCTTCGCTGTTTCTTAATATTCAATAATTATTTGTCTTATATCTTTTGGCTTATATCTTTCTTAAAAATAGTGATATAACTTAAAGATGCACTTTTCTAGCTTTTTTTGGTATTTAAAAACTCCAATTCGGGCAAAAATTCCTGCAAATTGTGTCAAAAGTGTACAAGATATAGGGCGAAAATGGGTTTTTTCTATGGCTTTTAATAAGATGTCTTGTAAATTTACCATCAATTTCCTCAAAAACCGTATTGTGAGAATTTTGGAACTTCAGAATTTGCGTGGCTTCTAGTTCCTAAATTTTATACACTTAATATCGAAGATATTTTGTTAAAATTCACTTTTGTTCGAGACACCTCATGAAACTTGTAGGTAGGTAGGCAAAGAGGGGCGGCAGAACATCCTTGGCCCCGGGCGCCCGAAGTTGTAGCTACGCCACTGCACTCGCAGGAAACAAAACACACAGTTCATGCAAAAACAGGCTGGAAAAATTTAAACGCTGTAACACAACTCAATCAAAGAATCAAAATTCGAAGTAAATGTACGCATTTCGAGTTGTTGCGGCAGCAAGTAAACTTTTCATTTCATGCTTTGCTTCACTACGTGTTTCTATGCCGCATCGAGAAGCATGCATAGCACAAATAATTCGATAAGCGTGATAGGCTCGGTATATGCAAAGTTTTCACAACTTAAAAATTTGATGGAAAGTCGTGAAATGGGCTGAAAAGATCAAATCAAACTTTCTTTTAAAAGTCGCTTGTACGATGGTTATATATACTATACACGTTAATGTGAGAAGGTTTTTGAATAATGGGAAATTCAAATATATATAGGAAGTAGCGTGGAAACCTATAGATATAACTAATCGAAAATTGTTAGAAACCATAACTTAAGCAAACCAAAGATTTACCACTTATAAATATACATACATATTATAATTCAACTATGGTGAACTTTTTAAGCTGACACGTTTTTGCGTGTGTTTTACCAATATGCGGTGCATGTCCTCTGCTAAATGCGCTTGTAACTTTTCCTCAGCTGGGAAAAGTATATTTTTGTTTTCATTAGATATCACTTGTGCCTTTGGTGGTGGAAATCAAGTTTTGTTAAATATGAAATTCTGAGCACGAAATTTTCTGAAGCCACATCGCTGTTGCTCAACGACGTGGCATAGCAAACACTGTATCGAGCTTTATAAAAAGTAATAATACGAGTATAAGGCCGTAGATATTCCATTTGACTCATTTTTTCATCGGTTACTTCATTTTCGGTAGAGTTGGTCGTGGACAACGATTATGTTCATCAGCACACTTTCTTTTGAAAACGCCAAAACTTGATAATAAATAGCTGTTTGCTTGGATGCACCTTTTGGTGTAAAGATGTCAAGGTGTAAATAATGTGTTAGTACATTTTCTCGCGTATTTAAACATTCCAAACAAACTTGCATCGCTTGCTTATACCTCTTAGCATTTTGACGTACATTTTCTGCATTGTTTATACTCCTTCTGCAATGCTTCTTTAAAGGCGATAGAGTGATACATTTTGTGATATATAGTATGTAGTTGTTAAATGTCACTGAATTTCTACATCATTTACGATTGCGAGGCGCCATCCCATATATTCCGTTCATACCTAACCTCCACGCAGCGCCAAACCACAAGCAATGTATGTTGTATTGAAGTTTTTTTGTTTTTTCATTGTATTGCAAGTAATTTGTCAAAAGCTAATTATAAACTTAAACAAACAAGGAAAGACCAAATTCCGGTGGAGCCAGTCATTCCATACTCTTGCAACTTTTCAGAATAAAAGGCAGGAAAACACCTTCAGTTGCATAAGTTATGTTAGTTATATGGGATCTAGGGAAAGTTCTTAGACGATTTGATTCATTTTAAGCGCAGAGGTGCATATTTATGAGAGAAGAACGCTCACTAAATTTAATTATGATAACTTCCATATTGGCCGATATAAGTTGTATCAGGTCAAGCGGAATTCGAGAAGCTTTCTATTACGTATACGAGGGCTAAGAGAATCATTGATGCGATTCAAAATATTTCGATATACAGGCATGCTATTATCGGACAAGAATTATATCTTAAATCTCACAGATTCGCCGATATTTTCAACAAAAATCTCGTAATAGTGCCACGCTTAAAGTTCAAATTGGTCACCGAGTTCTAAAATGCCCTCTCATGCTATCTCGAATGTAAAATTTTATGTTTCTTACGCATTTATTTATATGAGTATATATCGCACATTTAGCTCTTTTCATTCAAACCGTTATTTAAGGAGTGTACGGGGTTATAAACCGTGTTCATCCCTTTTCACAAAGTGGGTAGAGATACTCAAATGGTTTGCCCTGATCGAATTTGGCTTTTTTAGCTTAAATAATGCAGGGTTGCTCTTGCCAACAGGTGCTACTTCGGACTGAGTAGGCAATTGAAAAGTAAAGTCCTCTCTCGACGAACAAAAGCCAAACTCTATAAGTCGCTCATAATTCCCGTCCTGCTATATGGTGCAGAGGCTTGGACGATGACAGCAACCGATGAGTCGACGTTACGAGTTTTCGAGAGAAAAATTCTGCGAAAGATTTATGGTCCTTTGCGTATTGGCCACGGCGAATATCGCATTCGATGGAACGATGACCTGTACGAGATATACGACGATATTGACATAGTTCAGCGAATTAAAAGACAGCGGCTACGCTAGCTAGGTCATGTTGTCCGGATGGACGAAAACACTCCAGCTATGAAAGTATTCGACGCAGTACCCGCCGTGGGAAGCAGAGGAAGAGGAAGACCTCAACTCCGTTGGAAGGACCAAGTGGAGAAGGACCTGGCTTCGCTTGGAATATCCAATTGGCGCCACGTAGCGAAAAGAAGAAACGACTGGGGCGCTGTTGTTAACTCGGCTATAATCACGTAAGCGGCGTCTACGCCAATTAAGAAGAAGAAGAAGAAGAAGCTTAAATAAGTAAGGAGATAATATGTACTTTTATAAATGTATGGGAATAAAATTTTGTTCGATTGTCTGCCACTTTATGTATCGAAATTCGAAAACAAAATCAACTTTTAACCATCGACAGTTACTTTACTGTTTTTCAAAATATTCTGCATTAAGATCTTTACAGTTTTGCATGCGTTTGAACCAATTTTTGAATAAAAAGAAGTCATTCAGTCCCAAGTCAGGACCGTAAGTTGGACGACTTATCAAATCGATGTTTTAAATGATAAAAATTTAGTTGATTCTGGCTATGTAGTATGAGAGCTCACACTATTGTGGTGAAGAATGTTCCGTATTAGGTTGGTTTTTCTAATTTTTTGAATGACAACTGGTAAACAAATGTTTGTGTATCAATCAGTGTTTACTGCTCTGTATGTTTCTAGTAGTATATTTGGGACATGTTCAGTTGCCTAAACAAATTCAGGAAACCATTTGCTTGAAAATGGTTCGTGCGCGAAGAACTTTAGATTCGGCTCATCTTAAAACCCATTCATTCAAATCTTTTACGTTCGGCTCATCACGATGCAACACCCTAAAACTCTCTGGCAAATTGACACGAGCCTTGTTTTGAGCGATTGACAAATTGTGTGAGATCCAACTTGAAAAAAAAATTTCCTACAAAGAAAAATTCATGCAATATGTATTAAATGTTGTCTCTATCTCGCGATAGGTCACATGACGATTTGGCGATATGTATTCACGTGCAACATCCTTCTGAAAAATATTTTTTTCTCTCTTGGCATCAATTGACACGATCGACTATCAGTCTTTGATGAATCTTTATCTAAGCTAACAAAAAATGACAAATTTATGTGGAGATAATCCACACGAAAGTTGATAAAAAAATAATCGCGTTAGTTGATTTAATTTCCGATACAAAGAAAAACCTTCAAATGCATTCTATTCAAAATATCTTGGTAAACTTACGGGTGTAAACTTAAATGTTGTCTTGCAACATAGATGTCGTTTCCAGATCTAAATACTAGGTTGCAAATCCCGAAATATGACGATCCCGCGTATGGAATATGATATTTGTATTTTTGTTATTTGCACAGCAATTAACGTAAAACTATTTCTGGTAGAAAAAATCAAACCTTTGCATTGAATAACGCTTCAGCCAGAACAAATAAACGATATTTTTTATTTATTTATATTATTTAAGAAACTGCTTTAGAATAAATCTATTGTATTTAGTTTTGATATATGTAGAAATAATATACATAATATGATTGTGATTATGATATTTGACTTATTAGATATCTTATCCTCATGAAAATGGCTTCAAATTGAAAGGCTGTTGACATACATATGTAAAGTCATTAAATATTTGCATGCAATAAAATAAATAATATTGTTATTATTATATACACAGATTATAAAATAACCACTACTGGAAGCGCCTCTTTTGACGAATATTGAAATTTTTCGGTAAATTTCTAATTGAAAAAATGCAACTTGAATTAAATCAGGTCATTTTTTTTACAATTTTAGATTGCTAAAAGCTTAGTCTTCGTAGTGCCAACCTAAAAAAATAGCTCTCGACCTTCCTTACACACGTAACCAAACCATCTGTCATCCCATAATCTCCTTTTTAACAAAATTTTAATGTGGTAATGAAGCTTACTATTTTCGTAATCATTTTCTGAAATCTTTTAATGATCCCTTTTAAATTTTGTTAGCTTTGCTAATGTTTACTTATCGCAAAGTTTAATATAATATATATACCGCTCAGTGGTTATGAATATAAATATAAATAATTCACAAAACAGCTCTTCCTCTTTATTGGAATAGGCATCGCTTACGAGATTATAGCCAAGTTTACAACAGCGCTCCAGTCGTTCTTCTTTTTCGCTGTTTGGTACCAATTGGAGATTCTAAGTGCAACCAGGGCCTTCTCCACCTGGTCTTTCCAACGGAGTGGAGGTTTTTCCTTTTCATCTTCTTCCTCCGGCGGGTACTGCGTGGAATATTTCCAGAGCTTGAGTGTTTTCGTCCATTCGGACAACATGATCTTTCCAGCGTCGCCGCTGTCTTCGCTGAAATATGTCAATGTCGCCGTATACCTCGTACAGATCGTCGTTCCATCGACTGCGGTATTCGTCATTACCAATACGCATAGACCATAAATCTTCCTCAGACCCATTCTCTAGAAAACTTATAACGCCAGATACTGTTATCGTCCATGCCTCTGCATCATATAGAGGTACGAGGATAATGATTGACTTGTAAAGTTTGGTCTTTGTTCGCCGAGAGAGGATTTTATTTTTCAATTGCCTACTCAGTCCGAAGAAGCACCATTGGCAAGAGTTATTCTGAGTTGGATTTCAAGGCTGACATTGTTGTGGTTCCAACGTAGACGAAATTATTTTCGCCTTCGAAGTTAACATCGACGTGGGAGTCAAGTCGCGAGTGCGACGACAATTTGTTTGATGACAGGAGATATTTCGTTTTATCCTCGTTCACTAACAGACCCATTTACTTCGCTTTGTTATCCAAATTAGAGAAAGAACTAATGTCGCGGGTGTTGAGGCCAATGATATCAATGTTATCTTCTATATTTAGTTCTGCAGCTCGAATTATTTTCTCCAGCAGTAGAAAGAAGTCGCACGATAAAAAATCGCCTTGTCTAAAACCTTGGTATCGAAAGGCTCGGAGTGGTCTTTCCCGATCCTGACCCAGCTTTTGTTATTGCTTAACGTCAGTTTACACAGCCGTATTCCTTTTGCGGAGATACCAAATTCAGGCATAACGGCATAAAGACAGCGCCTTTTCGTGCTATCAAAAGCAACTCTGAAATCGAGGAAGAGGTGGTGTGTGTCGATTCTCCTTTCACCGGTCTTTTCTAAGACTTGACGCATGGTGAATATCTGATCGGTTGTTGATTTTCCATGATTTCCTGAAATCGCACTGATAAGGTCCAACCAATTTGTTGACGCTGGGCTTTAATCTTTCACACTCGATGGGACCTTATATGCGATGTTGAGGTTGGCGTCGTTGTGAGGTCTCCCTTTCGTTGCATTCATTCAGCCGGCTAGAGAAGTTTTCTTTCTTTCTATTTAGAGTTTACTTTAAGTTGCAGAATAACATAGGAAAATAGTCTACTCTTGGGATTTCTTTTGGAATTTTTAAACCGACGGCTTTTAGCCGCGCAAAAGTTCCAAATCTCTTCAATTCACAGTGCCACAGTGCGAAAAAGCGTTTTCGGTGACACTTTATCTTGCAGTTGATATATAATCCATGTTTATCAAATAGCTTGTTATACTCTCGCAACAAAGTTGCTAAGGAGAGTATTATAGTTTTGTTCACATAACAGTTGTTTGTAAGTCTTAAACTAAAAGAGTCAGATATAGGGTTATATATGTATACCAAAGTGATCAGGGTGACGAGTAGAGTTGAAATCCGGATGTCTGTCTGTCCGTCCGTCCGTCTGTCCGTCCGTCCGTGCAAGCTGTAACTTGAGTAAAAATTTAAATATCATGATGAAACTTGGTACACGCTCCATAAGAAAGTTAAGTTCGAAGATGGGCAAAATCGGCCCACTGCCACGTCCACAAAATGGCGGAAACCGAAAACCTATAAAGTGACATAACTAAGCCATAAATAAAGATATTAAAGTGAAACTTGGCACAAAGGATCGCATTAGGAGGGGCATATTTTGGACGTAATTTTTTTGGAAAAGTGGGGGGCTCCCTCCCCTACTATGTTTTTGTACATATCTCGAAACTACTATAGGTATGTCAACCAAACTCTAAAGAGTCGTTTCCTTCAGGCATTTCCATATACAGTTCAAAAATGGAAGCAATCGGATAATAACCACGCCCACCTCCTATACAAAGGTTATGTTGAAAATCACTAAAAGTGCGTTAACCGACTAACGAAAAACGTCAGAAACACTAAATTTTACGGAAGAAATGGCAGAAGGAATCTGCACCCAGGCTTTTTTTTTAATTGAAAATGGGCGTGGCGTCGCCCACTTATGGACCAAAAACCATACCTCAGGAACCACTGTACCGATTTCAATGAAATTCGGTATATAATATACTCTTAACACCCTGATGACATATACGAAATATGGGTGAAATCGGTTCACAACCACGCCTTCTTCCAATATAACGCTATTTTGATTCCATCTGATGCCTTCTCTGTATGATATATACATTCGGAACCAATGATGATAGCGGAATAAAACTTTACACAAATACGGTATTTGAAAAATATGTAAATGACGGATAATGAAATCTCGATTATCACTTTATCATGCGAGAGTATAAAATGTTCGGTGACACCCGAACTTAGCCCTTCCTACTTGTTTTTACATCGTTTTACCTCTAAAATCAGCATCTGAATTTGGGACAAAAAGATAACATTGCATGTGTGGTTTCATCAATAAATTATTGAAAAGTAGGCGTTTCACGATATAAATATTCTAAGCTGCTGGAGCAGACTTGATCAAGCTGAGAAGAGAGTAATATTGCATTCTGAAAATGAGCGAAATCGGTTATCCCTCCTTCCTATCACTTACGTTACGTTACGCTAAAAGTAAAAGTGCAGAACGTTCTGACTAGTACTTAAGTGGTTAATTTAACTAAAGAAAATAAAAAGAGTAGATATTCGTTAAAAATTATCCAATGGTCTTCCAATCATCATTTTAACTACGCCCTTACTTACTTTATTTGGATGTTCTCCACTCAACACTGCTTCATAAATAGTCTTGGCAGCCAAAAAGCATTATGCTCTAAAAGTGAAGCGCTCTAGAAAGCTACAGTCATTCCGATAGCACCATCGACAGCCGTTGCAGCCCGCTGTCAACTATTATTTTAGTGTGAACTTTTCAACGAGCAAAAAGGCAAATGTGTTACGCCGCTAATCGCGAAATTCCTTTTGTACTTATTGAGCATTTTTTGTAATGACTTAAAATACACCAGTGTGCTTTTATAGCTTTAAGTGGATTATATTTACGCCAACCTAGTTGTAATAATATATATGAGTAGACGTGTACTTTGGTCCTACTTCATTGCTTCACAAAATATGAAATTGCCTTGTTATAGAAAAAAACGGCTTAGAGGGTGAAAGGTCCGAGAAAATAGTTAAATATATATGCAAGCCTATATCGATGGATCGTAAAAGAGTTTTCTTTTCTTAATTTCTTCATTTATAATTGCGAATGGTTACTAACAGTATATAACATTGGCAAAACACTACCGGCACTCACCTTTTTGACGAACGGATGACTGGTTTGGTTACACGTGTGGTGATCGGCAATCGCGATGCTGAAACGTATATGCGCACGGATAGATCGAGAAAGAGCCTCGGCGCCGTCCGTCAGTTGCTTTTGTTCATGGTGTCCAGTGTCCTCGTGTGTGGTGTGAAGATGTGGTGGATATGTTGATGATGTGGTGGGCATCATGCCGATGTGTTGAGAATGCGGTGTGTAGTGTGAGATGAAAAAAATGATGCGCATGATGCCAATGTGTTGAGTATGGTATGTGTAGTGTGGGGTGTAGTGAGATTATATTAAGAGGGGGGCGCAGAAGCTCATTTAACCATCCAGGCCCCCCTAAACGAATGTTTAGCCTAAAAGGCGCTGCAGCTGTTGCAGCGTTGCCACAACGCTGCTCAGCCCCGTAGACCGACGAGGTGGTGGTCCCGCCTGCCGACGCCGCAACGAGGTTCCGCTTCGCTGGGGCGCGCTACAAGCTGCGGATTGGAAGCGGGGTATGCGGCCGCGCTGGATGGGTGGATGCCGTGGCATATTTGGCACAGCCCTCGTGACTCACACGCTGCAGTCCCATGGGTATGTGACAGGCAGTTATGGCAATGCCCGTGGGCCTGGGCAACTTGCTGCCGTTGCACGAGTCGCATACCCCTAAATATGCCACAATGGTGCAGGCGATGTGGGCGCCGCCAGATGAGACACCGTAGAGTCCCCGTGGTCCGCGACGGGGGTGGTGGTGGTCGAGTGCCGCCACGAGGTGCGGATTGAAGGACCGCTGCAGACGCGGTTGCCGGTACAAGTGCCGGTCCAGTTGCCGGTGCAGTTGCCGGCGTCGTTGCCACCACAGTTCGGGGCGCTGGAGTAGGCACGGTGCGTGACGCATTGGTAGCCCGAGCTGTTGGCGTGGTTGCGACTGGTGTATCTACATCCATGGTGATCTGTGTAGGGAAGATTATCGATTATAAATCTATCATATAATTAGATATGGACCATCGTGCCACGATATGTGGCATGAATGGGTCGTCGTAATGATTGACCGATTTGTGTTAGTTTTCTTCGTTATTATTCGACGGTTTGTTATTTTTTTTGCGATTGGTTATATTTTGACGGTTTGTTATTTGCGTACTTTCTCGGGTTTTATTGGTATCATTTGGTTCGTTTATTGTGTAGCGATAATACCGGTTTATTTTTGAGGTTTTCGGATTCGCGATCATCGGAAATTGGCAGAAACCATAGCTTCACGAGCGGTCTGGTTAGCGTTCCGTTTTGCGTCCGGAGATCAACGATTCGTATGTGACCGTCGGAGCCGTAATGTAGTTTTCTATGCGGCCAAGCCGCCACTCGGTAGGGGGCAAACAATCATCGTGAATGAGGACACAGTCTCCAAGTTTAGGCGCCTGTTCAGGAGTCTTCCAGCGGTATCTTTTGTGGAGATCCTTTATATATTCGTCCTTCCATCGGCGGCTGAAATCATGGCTGAAATCAGGAATGGAGAATTTTAAAAATGTGGAGTTAAAAATCGATCTTGCGAATAGGTGGCTGTGAATTGAGAAATTCGACCTTCGATTTAATAACGTCTGAACTCTTCGTAATTGAATTTATAATTTCCACCCGTTTGAAATGGGATTTGAAACTTTTAGATTCCCAAAATGCCCATATGGAGCGCTTGGGGGTATAAATTGCCAGTTGATACCTTTGAGGCGCTCTTTGTACGATGTTTGAAAAAATCCACAAATTGCTTTTCTTTGGCTCTTGAGCTCCGATAAAGGTTTTTGCCATTACCGCTCATGATTTTTGATGGGTAGCCACGTGAGCGATTGAGAAATGAAAAGCCTCCGTCGAGAACTACAGCTCAAGATGCACTGCCTTTGTCGAAACATACAAAGACAGCCACACTAGCCTTTCATGAGAGTGGGAGACCTAACACCTGTTGTGGTGAAAGGCAGAGCGAAATTGCACGTTCGTGGAACTCTTGCCATAATCTGAATCTTATAATTTCCAGCGGCTTAAGACGGGGATATAATACCCTGGCGTACCATATGATGAATGTTCGGATTTGGTGTGGATTTTTGTGGCAAATGGTGGCTCTCTGGGATTATTATGGGGATGGCGTTCGTTGTATGTTAGGCTCGAATTAGCAAACCATTGGCGCCCATAGAACCTTTCGTGTCCAGAAATGGGTTGGTGGTGAGCTCTTTTTATCAATCGGTCGATTCAGTAGCGATATGGGAACCCTGTATATGTTATTAGTGCGACCTTTGAACTCGGCAGGTTGCATTATGTGATCCCTTAACTTTGCTTTTGAGTTGTTCTATACGTGATAAGCCAAGTGGAAACTGAAAATCCCACTAGGCATCAAGTATTGGAAGGTGGCGATTTTTCTGGGGCGATAATGTGAAATTGTGGCCATCACGTCCATTCCAGGCATGTGGTGGCAAGGTGCAGTTTCAACCTCTTGTAAATCGGCTAGTACAGCACTGGCTACTTGACGCCAAGTGGCTGATCCACTAGGTCAAGTATAGTTTGCATTGTTGTCCATATTTCTGAAACCTCGTCGTTTTGCATTTTGTCATATTTAAATTCGTTTGCACCATGGCTAATAATTTTGAAAGTAGTAGTGCGCCACATAACTCAAGTCGTGGGAGACTTATAGTTTTTAAAGGTGCCACCTTTGCTTTTGCTACTAATAAGTGGCTTGTGGTCGTGGTGTCACTTTGCGTGCGCACATAGATTGTAGCGCAGTATGCCTTTTCTGAGGCGTCACAAAAGCCATGTAATTCAACTTTGTGATCGGGAGAGTAATTTACCCATCGTGGAATTTGAATCTGAGAAATGGAATTCAGATTGTTTGCGAACTGGGACCATTTTTCTAAGCGAAGAGGTTTCATTTGTTCGTCCCAGTCTGTTCCATCTAGCCATAGTTAATTGGCGAAAGCCATCCTGCGGGGTCGAAAAGTTTTGCCACCGAGGATAAAATCTGTCTTTTCGTTATGGCTGATAATGCGGATATGGACTCCGTCGTGTATGAGAACTGGTCCGATATCGCATTCCATTGGATGCCTAGTGTTTTTGTTGTACTTTCCTTTTCGAATATAAGGAAATTAGTGTCCAATAAATTTTTGTTTGGAATATTTTTTTTAGTATATTTGGGTGATTTGCTGTAATCTTTTTTAACGGAAACCCGGCGGATTTGAGGGCTTTTATTACCTGTGATAAGGCCGTATGCTTGTGGAAGAGTGTGACTTCCCGACAGAATTTCGTGTACATATGTTTGAGTTTTAAACCCTTTAGTTGCAAGAGGAAATTCTGACTTTGTGTTGTCTGCCAATTCGTGGAGTGTTCGAATGGCTAGATATGGTGCACAGTTAACGCCAAAGGTAACTGTTTTTAATTTGAAGTCGCGTAAAGGACTTGTGGTCGTCTTTATGTACGACTATTTGCCGATACATTTTTTCCACGTCCCCATTAAATACGTATTTGAATATACGCCAGTTTAATATCAGAAGCATTAAATCTGTTTGGAGTGTGGATCCCGTAAATAGGATATCATTTCGGGTATTCCCTGAACTAGTGGTTTTCGAGGCATTAAAAACAACTCTTACTTTTGTTGTTTTTTTGTTTGGCTTCACTACTGCCGTTGACGATTGGCTTTGCCGTTGACGATTTTCTCCCCTGGGGTTACTTCCTCCATGTGATCCAAAAGGAGGTATTCTTCTAACACCATCATACTCTGATTTGAGTTCACCTTTTTTAAGTAAGTTTCTTTCCATACTTAGAAACTGCTGTATTGCAGAGGTGCGAGAGTGACCTAAGGCGAGTGTGTAAGGAAATTTTTGCTTAAGTGGTAGTCGTACGACCTACCGACCATTTTCTGATCTAGTACATAGTTGTGGCTTTGTAAAAATCCTCACAATACTGATCTCAGGGGTTGTGACTGATGTGGGGGGGGAGTTCTTCTAATTCCCAAAATTTTCTCAATTGTGAATTGAGGTACTCATTTGAGACTTCCTCAACTTGAGTCAATGTTGTGACTGGTTCCACAACTAGTCCACTTAGGACCCATCCGAAAATGGTATTTTGCGCCAGAAGTGTATTAGTAATTTTCTCAATACCTTCGAGTATTATCTGTGGTATGAGATCGCTGCCTAATAGGAGATCTATTTGAGCGGGTGTCTTGCAGTTTGGGTCTGCTTGCTTTAGGTGTGAAACCTTTTGCTTGATAGCTTGGTAGCATGTTGGTTAATTGCGGTAAGACAATAGCTTCTGCTTATATGCGCTTATCCGCTTTGGGGGAAAAGAGAGTAATTGGGCAGATTTTATTTGAGTTTTGTACTTCTCTTCCGCCCATTCCCGTAATTTCAAAATTAGTTAGTTTTGTTGGCAGTTGTAGCCTACTTTGTGCCCTAGACGCTATAAATGATCGTTGTGATCCTGGTCTATTAATGGGCTCTGAGTTTGGAACAGTTCTCCTCGGTGTTCGATGGAGACAACTGCTGTGGGTATAAATTCCTTGGTTTTCGCTATGTAACGTTTGAGTTTTTCATGCCTTTAGGCGGCATGGTGATTCTTGGCAGTTTTCAGAATTTGTTGTTGCAACTAATCCTGTTGCTCTTTTTACGTTTGCGCTGTTTGGGGCGAGCTGGAATAATTGGTTATTAGTAAAACTCCTGATAATCGGGACTCCGTTATTTAAAAATGAAAAAGTAAAAAAATTTTTATAAAACTCAATTTATTCAAGTACTTCATGGAAAAACTTCATTCGTAGTGGTTTTTATTTTTATCGTAAGTCTTAACTTTGATATCTTCAGAAGATCTCGACAAATCGACATACATTCCATCGTAAAACAATTCCTGAAAAACCCTTCAAGTTGCCCGAGATTTGAGTTAGCGAAATTTTTCAAATTTAAATTGGGGTTTAAAAAAAAAATGTTGATTCCTGGGCTGTAAATTTTACGGGCAAAAAAATTTGTTTCCTTTTATTCACGGGTTAAAAAATTTTTACCACCAAAAATTAAAGTTGGGTTTTTCTCAAGCGAGTCCCCTTGACCAATTCAATTAAAAAATT